>NC_046657.1:105814454-105816196 GCF_010883055.1 Belonocnema kinseyi | reverse complement strand
TTGATTCCTCTAGAATCAAACCGAAGGGCCTATGACAAAGCCACCGAACGCGTCCTCGGATTGCGGATAGAGGGTCCCTGTACCAAGGGTTTCTGCAGAATATGGTTACAAAAATAAATAGGAAGTCGCGGACAATTGTCCAGGGGTGGTCCCGAAGGAATTAACCCCCAAGCGGAGGTGTGAAAAACATGCCGAAAGCTGAATGGCACCTGGGTGAGGTGTCTAGAACGGTGACTCTGGGATACCGGCCGACCTCTCAGGATACGTAGCCTTATCCTTGCATGCGGGGCTCTACAAGGATGGACGAACCCCTTTCTCTAGCTTCTCGTGGGAACAACAATGACAAAACCAAACATAGTTGTAGTAAGTGCGGTTCAAAACAACAGAACGCGCAGGGCTCCCGACAATGGGTCGGCCAACAATGCCGACCAATTTAGAGCTGGGGGAGCCAATGAAAATGGATCCAATGCGATGGATCGGCGGGATCTCGCTACTCGCAACTGAATCACGACTTGCTAGAGTGCTGGGATGCGAGTGTGGCCCGTGAACGGGGTTACATGGCACGGCTGCATGCTCTGTAGTGCGAGAAACACCCGGAGCTATCGCACTTTTCGCAGCAACGTCTGCGAAACCATGCTGAACTATTCCGTAAAAGGGGCTATGTAAGCGGAACGCCTACTCTACCACAGCTAGAACAAGCCGGCAACAGAGAAAGAGAGGCGACACTAAGACCAACCGCGGGCAGGCATCCAATAGATGAAGAGCCATGCTTTACGACCCGGAGAAACATCAACATCAAGGTTTCTCTCAAGCCTGAAGATCTGGCTGAAATGAATGACGAGCTTCGTGGTCATTTTTCCGGTGAATCCGACCTCTGGGCTATCAATTATTGTGTGTATAATGCAGCGAGAGCTTTGGCCGATGCGAACCGTAAAACAAAACCAACGGCTGATCATAAGACCAAAAGACGAATGCATCAACTTGCCATAAAGATAGGCTTGGCAAGACAGTACGCGTCCCGCATTCAATGTGTGATTGACTACATCACATCTGGCAGGAATTTTACCACCAAGGTTCGAAAGTTGGCGCGTGAACTCCGGACCCGTTATCACACACTTAACAAGTCAAAGCTGCTGACATTCAGGCAGCATATTGTTGAGAGAATACATATACTATCTGACGCTAAGAGAAGTCTAGAGCGGAGGGAGAGGTGGGTCAGAGAAAATCAACAGTTTCTCTCTGATCCATCTCGACTCTTCCAAGACCCTCCAGTTACTGTCGAAAACCCACCCAAACCAGACGAGGTCGAAGTATTTTGGAGAGAAGTCTACGAAGTTCAGCATAGACTAGACGAAGACTCAGAAAATATAAATAGCTTCAAGGAGTTACGTGTTGCCCTCATAACACCTGATAAAGAATGCCCACCGATCACTACCGAGGAGGTGAAAAAGGTATTAAGAGGGATGAAGAACTATTCCGCACCGTGACCAGATTGTATCAAAACCTTCTGGTGGAAGAAGTTTTCTTCAACCCATCAGCATTTGGCCCGTATTTCCACCTCATATTTGAAGTCGGAAGAGCCGATCCAGAGTGGTTGGTGGAAGGGCGCACAATACTCCTGCCAAAAATAGGCAACTTATCTGACCCGAAGAACTACAGGCCAATAACTTGTCTGAACACGCTTTATAAGATATTCACAGCTGTCCTAAATGATAGGATTGTTCGGGCAATTGAACCTGTGT
>NC_046657.1:105813146-105814354 GCF_010883055.1 Belonocnema kinseyi | reverse complement strand
GATTGATTATCGGAAAGCTTTCGATTCGACATCCCATAGACTTATCATCTGTCTTTTGGAAATCTTAAAGGTTCATCCGCAAATAGTTGGGTACATAGAGAGCTTGATGCCGCTTTGGAAAACCAGATTTACTGTCTCATCTGGCAAAAATCGTGTGACAACTAACAAGATTACGTTTCAGAGAGGTGTCTTTCAGGGCGACAACATGAGCCCACTCCTCTTTTGCCACACATTATTGCCATTATCTCTAGCACTACGCCATTAAACGGGTACTTGTGCGGAACAAAGTATTTGCAACGAATATACTTGCCGTCCCGGTACTACTCTATTCATTTGGAGTAGTTCCATGGACGAAGAACGAGCTCAGATTTCTTGATATCGGGACAAGGAAGGTTATGCACATGAACAAACGCATATATCTTAAGGCTTCCATTCCGCGACTGTACATCTCACGCCGTCAAGGGGGTCGCGGAATATTGAGTCTTGAATGCCTTTACAATAGGATAATTCAAGGTACAGCACATAGAGTTGCAAATGGAAGAGACACTCTTCTTAAAATGGTCAGGAATCAGGAAGAAGTGGGCAAAGGAGCATATCTGTACAAAGCAGCGGAGGAGGCTGCTGAAACACTCGGACTTGACTTCAGTATTAGGAGTGAGAAAAATGCATCAAATCTTATCTGTCTCAAGTACTCACTCCTGAAAGCCCGGATTAAGAAAGCACAAGAGAAAAACTTTCGTGAACAGCTCTTCGATAAGAGAATGCACGGTATCATCCACAGAAATGTGAAGGATCAGTCAATGTCTTGTGAGCTACGTTTGCTTTTCTTAAATCGCCCGGATTGAAGTCTGGTACAGAGGGTTTCATTTTTTCATGCCAAGACGGTGTTATTTCCACCTTAAGATACCGTCGCCACATTTTGAGCCAAGAGATTCCCGATGATAGCTGCAGGGCGTGCCATGCACACCCCGAGCATTTAGCTCACATACTATCTAGTTGTCCAATTCACGCGTGAACGACCTACATTCAAAGGCACAATGCGGCACTAAGAGTGCTTTATTACCATCTCTGTCACTCCTACGGCATTCACCTTAATATCGATCCTGCAAATGCTCCTAGGGAAATTGAGTCAATTGTCGAGAATGGGAAGTGCCGCATATACTGGAACTTTATATTCTCGACAATTGTTTCTGTTGCTCACTCGAGGC
>NC_046657.1:105805553-105813046 GCF_010883055.1 Belonocnema kinseyi | reverse complement strand
GAGGGCGGACGAGCTTTGATTTCAACCATGTTTTAAATGATTAGCTCAATTTTGTGATATTTTTCAATTATGATATCATTCAGTTTAGATTTAGAATGCGTAATTTGAAAATCTTTCACTTTAAAAACGTTCTATTTTAATTTTTAAGCGTACATTTGTATTGAAAGAATTTTTAAATGCAGTTTTAAAGACTGAAAAAATAAAAAATTAGAAATGTTTGGCATAGATGGTTTAGGATTTAAAAAAAAAACATTTTTAGTCTATCAAATTTAAATATAAATTAATTAGTAATTTTTAAATTAAACTCGACTTTCAGTATTAAAAAGTAAATAATAATTGATTTTACAAGATGATTCGGAATCAGTTCATAATTTTAGAATTTTCAGATTTAAACTTTAAAAATTAAACTGTTTAAATTTGAAAGTCTTATTAGTTAGACAAATGTAAACATCCGATTGAAACTTTATGAACTAATTTAAATTTTTAAATAATTTAAAAATAATATATTTGTAATTGAAGACTTTAATTAACTTTCAAATATTGCTTCAGTTTAAAATATTACATTTTTAAACCATTTAATTTGAAATTTTTTAATTAAGAAAAATAACCATTATTTAATATTTCGAAATATTTGACTATTAATTTAAAATCCGTAATTACAAATCAAAAACACAAAACTAAACAAAAAAGTAAACTTTCAACGTTCCAATCTTAATAACTCTATTTAAAAAAATTGAATTTGTTACTCAAATGTTTGAATTATTATGTATAAATAACGATTTAATATCTACTATCCTTAGAAAAAAGTCGAGTAAGTTCAAGAAATATTTAGAAGTTTCGAAAAAATTCAAACCTAATTAAATATCTGAAATGATTTCAAATAATGTCGAAGATTTTTAAGAATTGTGAAGGGTTTTGAAAGAATAAAACACATTTTGCTTAAGATTCATAAGTGTTAAATAGTTATTTATACATGACAATTCAACAATTTTATTGATAAATAATTTTTTTTAAATAGTGCAATTAAAATTGTAACGTTCAAAGTTTTTTTGTATTTCATTTGTAATTACGGATTTAAAATGTACAGTCAGATATATCTAAATATCAGATAATTTTTATGTTGCTTAATTGAAAAATTTCAAATTGACTGGTTAAAAAATGGAATATTTTAAACTAAAACAATATTTGAAATTTATTTAAAGCCTTTAATTACAAATATTAGAATAACCCAAGGCCATACCACGGATTATTCGAGGGGTTGACCACTCGGTTTTTGAGTGTACAACAGATTTCAAAAGTTTACAAAATATTTCGAAAGATTTCAATATATTTTAAATATCTTTAACTTTTCATAAAGATTCCATGGATGTTAAGGATTTATAAAAGGCGCGCACGCCAGATTTCAAGAAAAATGTCATAGCAATTTCACAAACATTTTAAAACTTTAAAGATTTAAAGGATTTCAAAGATTTGAAAAAGGGTACAGCACATTAAATTTCAAAGATTTGACAAATTTGAAACAATTTCAGGAGGTTTTGAAACATTTTAGAAGATTTCAAAATATTTCAAATAATTCAACGACTTCAACGAATACAAAAGATTTTCAATCAAAGATTCATGAAAGATTTTATAAACATTTAAAAATATTTCAAAAACATTTCAAGGACTTGAAACATTCCAAAAAGGCGAGTACACTAGATTAAAAAGTTTTTACAAAAATTCCCTAAAGAAAGTTATAATCTACAATAGTGTAATTTATTTCGTAGGAGATATATCAGCAAGAACAAATTTTTTCGTGTTTTCTGTTGCTGATTCTACATGTTTTATCGAAATTTGTTCACTCCAGCGTAACGCAGTAGACGAGATAAGAATTATTTTCCGAACCTCGGCGAAACTTTCGCCTAAATATATTTAATTTTTAATCGTTGCAAATCTTACCTGCAACAAATTTTAACTTTTGTTTCTTCTATGTGTACAGAAGATGGGTCACTTGATGACCATCCTCATTATCATGTATTCTGAACACATAAAACATGCTATTAAGTGTTTGACTCAATCGGTTTAACGTTACACAGAACCATATCTGTAATTATAGCTGTAAGACATTTATAAATTGTTGGGAGACAGGCTATTTGTCGAAAGTCAGATGTGTTTTGCGCGGCCAGTTTTTTGGCAACATATACGTAGTAGTCGTAGTATTCTTGAGCATAAAGCCAGGCATTATATCTGGGTGTTTGATGATCTTCTCAAAACACTTGGCCAACCCATTATGTACCCTCGTCAGGTACTTTTACCAGAAATTGTTACCCTTTTCTGGGCCTGGAGCTTTCCAGTTACTTGCTCTTTTTAAATCCGCTAAAACATCTAAAACTGTGACGTTAGTCAGCACTATTTCAGGTTTATTGCTTGCTCTTGCTTTCTCTAGTTGGATCGACGCAGTATCCAAATTGCTTCTGTTTGTTTTTCCCTAAACACCCGGCTAATAGTTAGTCATGTCTTCCAACTGAGTGACTTCAGTATCTTGCTGGTTATTTTGCTTTACACTGTTCACGATAGAACCTTCTTTTATCTGTCTGAAAGGTTCTATTTTGTTGCTTTCTTGTAATATTTGTCTTGTACTGATACAATCTAGCAGTAAAAAGATCAAGTCTGTGCCGTTATGAGTCTATCATCACATCCAATATTGATGGTGTTATTGTATCGATGTGCCGAGGGTGGATGATTTTAGTAACATGGTTTATCAGTTTTCTGGTCCTATTCATTTTTTGTATTCACTTATTTATTAATTTTTTTATTTTGCTCACCTGCTGTTAATGTAGCTGCTCTCATTTTGCTGCTCATCTCTCTTTTTCTTCACTAGCACCTTCTTAACGTACCTGTCGATACTTTCCCAGTTTTTCTGGCTGCTAATCATCAATTCTCCTACATTGTCTGCTGTGGGTAGTACGTCTAGTTCTACCTTCAGTTCTTTCTGTATCCCATCTGTCACGCCTAAAAAATGTGTGTACCGCATTGTCTGTCTCGTTCACGCAACAGTCAGTTCTGGTGAATTTTTTCTCGTCCTGCGATGTAGGTACTCGTTAAAGTGCCGTGGCCTGACAGGAATTGGATAAGATGGAAGTTCACCTCTCCGTGTTTCCTGTTGATCCACTTTAACAAATCATCCACAATTCTAGAAGTCCACCTGCCTCTTGTTTCTGTCTCCCACCGTTCTTTCCACTTGCCCATGGTTATTGTTCTTTCTTCCATGGTTATCTCTTTCCTGGTACCTAATTTCTTTGCTTCGTAAATCCTCTTCCTCTGAGCGGTCAAGAGGTCGATGGGTGTTGTCCCGGAAATAACCAGAACTGCGGGCCCAGATACCGACGAATAAACGCATGCTACTCTTAACACCCCCTTTCTTTGCACCCCCAGTAGTTTTTTCTGTGCTTTTTAACCTTTAGAGCGTCAGCCCAAACCTCCGCTCCGTAGAGCATGATGGAGTGAGTGACGTTCATCAGAATCTTTCTCTTGCAACTTCTGGGACCGGCTATGTTCGGCATAAGCCTTGATAGTATGCCCATTATGGTTTCCGCTTTGGCAGCGGCTATGTTAATCTACTGCCAGAATCTGAGTTTCTCGTCAATCCACGTGCCCAGGTACTTCAGCGCGTTTCTTGCCACTGCTTCATGCCCAGCGATGTCAACCAAGAATGGATTTCTGAAGTTTTCTGAAGAATGGTTTTTCTTGAGTCTTGTTTGGACCACCACTTCCGTCTTTTTACTGACCAGTTGCAGTCCATTATCTTCAAGACAATCCTTGACCCTTGTCGCAATGTACGTTATTTTCCACTCAGCCTCTTCCTCCGTTCTAGCTGTAATTGTTACAGCCAAGTCGTCGGAAAAGCCCACCAATTTGTACTCGTTAGTACTCGATCGTATACAACATTCCAGAGGTTCGGTCCAAGGGACGATCTTTGGGCAACTCCCGCTGTCACTTTGATGGCACGCGTACCTTCTGTAGTTTCTTACATCAGGCTTCTCTTGCTCAAGTAGCTGCTGATAATACGCCGTAAATATGCAGGGACTTTGAACCGTTTTTTTAGAACGTCAAGAATGTCAGACCACCTAACAATGTTAAAGGCGTTCCTGATGTCAAAGTTTACCATTATGCAGACCCTCCTTGATCTGTGGTTTCCGCTTCATGCTGCATCAGTCTCTCGAAGCGCTTCGAGTATCGCTGCAACCGTCGATCGTCCCTCCCGAAAACCATGCTGGTTCTCAGCCAAGCCCCCGGCAGCCTCGAATGCTGTTCTTAGGCTGTCACGCATGAGTTGCTCAAAGAGTTTGCCCATAACGTCCAGCATACAGAGCGGCCTGTATGAGTACCGTGTGATGGGTGAGCCCTTACCTGCATCAAGCTAACCTCTGTTTCTTCCATCTGGTACAAAAAACTCCAATTTCTAGGCAAGCATTAAACATATTTAAAAAAACATATGGGTACTTCTTTGCCATTAATTTAACGATCTCCGTCGGGATCCCATCAGGACCAGGCGCCTTTCCGTTCGCCATCTTGGCTGTGGCCGTCCAGAACTCTTCCTTAGTAAAGATAGGAATTGCTTAGAGTACCACATTTTCCTTGATGACACGCTCAGGGTGCTTGGAAAATAGTTTGCCCAATATCTGGTCCTTCATTTGTGGATCCATGACAATAACGGGTGATCTTTCATATCTAAGGCCCCAGGTGTCAGTGTCCACTGATAAACGAACCTCTACCCATTTGTCTTGTTTACTGACATTTATGGCTCGATTTAGTGTCTTTTTAGCAAGAAAATACTCTGTATTTGCCTAGGCTGATTCTTTCCCTTTTATACGAGTTCAAGGCACCTTCCGCTTTAGTTGAAAACATACCTCCCTTAGCTCCGCTATTTCCGTGCTCCACCATACCGGGGGCTTGTGAATCTTCCTTAATTTCTTTGGCATTGAGGCGTCACATCCTTCTTTAGTTAGAAGCATTGTGCTCTCCACGAGGTTTTATATTTTTTTAGACTGTGATAGGTGTTTGCTCTTTCAGTATACGTTTTCCCTTTTCAGCAATCATGCTAAGCACTTTGACCATATCCAATTTAGCCACGTTCCAGCCACTCGTATTTTTTTTGCGACTTGTAGATCTTTGACCTCTGGTTTTCGCGATCCACCTTAAAGAATATATACTGGTGGTCGCTGGTCGTATACTCTTCGACAATTGTGACCCTGCCACTCGTCACCCATATGTATCCGTCACCTCCACCGTGCTGTGTACGAGAAACTAGGTGCTATTAATTACCCAGCTCGCCGCTGTGCCAGTTGTATCCTGAAACCAGCCTGCGTTTCCTCTTTGGTCGTATTGTTCGCTGATAATGAAGATTTCAGTACACTTATTAATTGCCATCTGAGCCATTAGCGCTTGTGCCAACTTGCAGCGGTTCAAGTTACCTTGAAGCACTGCCGTCGTTCTCTTCTCTTATTACGTTCTCATTCGGCGCCTCTATAGAAGTTACGTACCAAGTATATGATCGACAGGTCTGCCATCTTCTTTTCGTTGAGCAAAGAGCACACTTGGCTACATTTGTGCATTGAGCATCTATGTAGCCTTCCGCACAGCGGTTACTTTTTCCTTTTAGACGCACCCTTGCAACTGACCCAACCAATTTTGATGTGACCATGCTAACTTTCTCTAATGGCATCTGGCTCTTTCAATACCACAAAAGCCATTAAACTACTTCGGAACTCCGTTTTGGTCATATTTACCGTAACGTTCTGAATAGCTTCTTGTCCTAGGACACTTGCCAGAGCCACTTTTATTTCGTCTGCAGTAGTTGCGACGTCTAGATCCCTTTTCTGGATCTGCGCACGCGGTGCCGCCTGCTGAACATCCCCAGTTTTTTTGATGACGTCTTTCAGTATATAACTGAACTTCTGTCGGTTTTCGTTAGACGCTCCGATCTCGTCCGATTTGACTCTATTTCTGATGTCTTTAAACATTTGTGTAAAGCTGATTCCACTTATTGGCGTCATTATAACTGCTTCATGTCGGGTCTTTTTTGGCCTTATGCTCTCTTTCTGCTTGGGATTTTCATTCCCATTGCTCGTCGTTTCTTGTTTCGCCTTTCTTTTTCGTCGGACGATCTCGTTCCAGCCTGGGGTGTTTTACTCCATCTGCGCTTTTTTTCGTCGGCCTCTAGGCTCCTGGACCCTCAGGGCTCGGCGTGCTTGACGGAGGTCCCTTCCTTTTGGCTTGAGACCCAGGCAACTTCTCTATTGTACTGCTTTTGCTATTGCTCAGCTGCGCTCCCAAGCTCTTGGACCGACTCTTCTGTTTAATGGTCCTAATGCTGGACCTCACGACAACGATCCTATCAAGAAGATTTTTAGCCTTCTCGACATTGCCCTTGATGTCTGTTTGTGTGTTCGTGATCTTTTTGCACTGTGAATCTGCAGTATTTATGGTTGCTATCAGTTCTGTGAACCAGATTTCTTCCCTTTCTTCTAACTCTTTCAGATTCTCTATTTCGAAAGATTTTCTCTCATCAGTTGGTATCAGGTTTGCAAATACCGCGGAAGCAATATTTTCCTCCTGTCTTAAACTACATTGGGTACTACGAAAGTTTTGCAATGCGCGAAACCTATCGGAAGAAGAGAATATCGTGCTATCATTCGATACAACTTTTCTCGCGGTTTAAGTTTAGACCAAAGTTTTGAGGAAATGTCTACGGTATTGGATAAGAATTGTCCGCATCGCACAACAATTTTTCGATGGTACAAACAGTTCGTTGTGACATCGGAAAACATTGCGGCTGTGAATAATCCGCTGAATGATAATAGAAGAATCACGTACCGGCAGATAGAGCAAATGTTACACATTAGTGCACCAGCAGTCCAGCGAATTCTACATGGACATTTACATGTTAGGAAGGTTTGTACTCTATGGGTATCACATGCTTTGACCGAGGAGCAAATGGCAGCGAGAGTAAAGTGGTGCCAAAAAATGCTAAAAAGTTTTGAATCGGGATCTTCTCGGGATGTAAATAGTATTATAACAGGCGACGAAACCTGGCTGTATTATTACGACGTTGGAACAAAAACACAAAACAATATCTGGCGGTTTGAGGATGAAGATGCTCCAGTAAAGGTGCGAAAGTCTCGATCTGTAAACAAAAGAATGATTGCAGTATTCTTTGGGAAACGCGGCATTGTGGATAGGGTCGTACTAGAAAACCAGCGTACAGTCACCTCTTCCTGGTACACTCAGGTATATTTACCCTAAGTCATAAACCAACTCAAAAACATCAGGCCGAAATCTCGTTTTAGCACCTGTCTATTCCATCACGACAATGCACCGGCTCACAGTCGGGGCTTTAACCCTTAAACGGTCAAAACGCCACTACCGGTACACTGCTTTTCAACGGCCAATAATTAAGACTATTCGACACTAGAAAAAATTGAGACACATATATTTTTATTGCTTAAGATCTC
>NC_046657.1:105801934-105805453 GCF_010883055.1 Belonocnema kinseyi | reverse complement strand
TGGTTCAAAGATCGATTTTTCGTTTTAGTATTTTCAAAATGGCGTCTTAATGACAAAATTTTTGTGAAAACATTCATGAATTTTTTTACAATAAACGATGCGGTAGTGACGTTTTGGCCGTTTAAGGGTTAACCCGATCGGAACCGGCGGAGAGATCGGAATTCTCTTGGGGTATATTGTTTTCAAGGAGCTTACTCATTTTTGGCTTGTGATTCGGGATTCCTTTCCCTAGCTGGTTTTTGTCCGCCCCGGGTATTTGATTTCCCCGGTACCACCCATATCTGGGAGGCATTCCCCTTTCCTCGCTGTCAAGATGTTCTATTGGCCAATCAGTGCACGCAGGTCAATTGTAATGTTCATCTTGGGCAGAAAATGCCTAAAGTAAATAAAGGGAGAAAATTAAAAAATTTAAAGTTATTCGAAATCTTTATTTTGTATTGCAATCGATTTTTCCTTCAAATTATAATTTGCCTAAAACTCTCTGTATTTTGGACTGAAAAATCTTTTTTGGTTGCAAATTCAACAATTTTCTTGAAAATTTTTCATTTTGGTTTGAAAATTTATCTCTTTGCGTAGAAATGTAATCCTTTCTTTTATTGAAAATTGCAAATTTCTTGTCTAAAATTAAAATCTTTTTTATTGGGGATCCCAACATTTTGTTGCATTTTTTTATGGACTGCTTTGCTGAAAATTCATTGCATTGGTGAAGGTTCATCCTTTATTTAAAAGTTTGTCCTTTTTGCTAGAAAACCTATCTGCCCGTAAGAAAATGCATGCATTTGGTTGATTTTCTTCGTTGGAGGAGTTCGACCGTTTTTTATTTAAAATAAAGAACTTTTTGATTCCTCTCCTTTCCCCTTTTTTCAACAATTCTTCTGTTTTTTATTTTCAAGAAACTTCCCCTTTTTCTCCTTGTACTCGTTAAACTAGTAGAACCCGTAATAAAACAATTTTTTGTTGTTGAAAAGTCTACTATTATATTTTTAGTTAGGAGTTTATCTTATTTGGTTAAATATTCTACTATTTAAATAAAAATTCAATTGTTTTATTGAAAATATTACAATTTTGTTAAAAAGTCATCTTTTATAAAAAAAATGCAACTACTTGGTTTAAAGATAAGCTATTGTCTTAAAAATTATTTTTTTTAAGATTCAACATTTTATTTGATAATTCAACTACTTGATTAAAAATTTCACTATTTTGTTGGAAATTAGTTTTTTCGCTTGAGAATGAATTTTGTTAACTGAAAAATTAACCATTCTACATTGTGTTCAATATTGATCCTTTATAGTTGAAAATTCAACTATTTAACTGAAAATTCATCATTTTTGGTTATAAATACAACTTTTTTTTGAAAAGTTATTTGTTTCAAATGAAGTTTCGACTTCCAGAGACGTTTCAAAGACATTATTGGAACATAAAACGTTTTAAGAACATCATTTGGCCTGACTTAGGACAGTTTTTAAAACTTTCGAATGACGTCTTTTGACTTGTACGTCCAAAAAACGTTTTTAGGACGTTCCAATTATGTTCTAAAATGTTGTGCCAACTGGGTAATCTTGTTTGTGGAAAATTCATTTTTTCGTTGATAAAAATGTAACTATTTATTTATATATATCCGTCTGTCATACTATTTTTTAAAGAGGGAAAGTGAGCGGAGGAAAATGTATATGGAGTAGGGGAGGAAAAGTTTGCTATATGCAGGTTTCAACGAATTATTTAACTTTTTTTTAGGGAAAATAATTTTAAAAAATTTAAATTAAATAAATTGAAATGAGATTAAAATCCAATTTAAAGTCCTATTTAACGTCAGAAGATCAAGTAAATGGGCAGAACTCCTGAAAATAAATCCAATAACCTAAAAAAGAAAAGAAAATAATTTACCTCCTTGGACAAAAACAAAAAAGAGGAAAGAAAAATGAGAAGGCAACCAACCAAATCCCCTTCCTTCTCTTTTTTATTTGTATTATTACCAAATCACAGCAAAAAAATCTATAAAAAATAAACACCAACGTTTCGGCAGCCATACAGCACCCTTATCAAGGCAAAAAAATGATAAATAAAATTTAACGTCTTAATAGGCCACGGAAACTTTTCTGGCGTAATTTTGTTTTAATCAATATTTTCAGTTGAAAATTTAACTTTTTTGTTAGAAATTAATTTTTATAGCTGGACATTTAACTATTGCGTTATTGCTTGGAATTTTTTACTTCACTAGCTGCGCCCTGTGGCGGTGGCTTCGCCGCCGCGAATAGCCCGCTGTCATTACTATCCGTTCACGATAGAAAGGTCCCTCCAAAACAGCTGCACATTTTTGTAATTTACACATAAGAGAAAAGTCGGATAAAAACACAGCTTATACCATAATAAAGCTTACTTCATTGATCTTCATATAAGTGCTCATTTGTTTATGTGAAAAAATTTGTTCGGAAAATATCCTTCGTGAAAGGATGAAAACCGTGGTTTTTTGCCTCACTCTCTCCTTGCTTGACTTTCGATGACGATATCTTTGCAACGAACGATTTAAAAAATTTGAAAAAAATCATGCAGATGCTTTCATATTTTGACTATACATATGTTGAAATAAAATTACAATACATTAAGAACAATTAACGTAAAATACATTTAAACATAACTATGCTATCTCTCGTAATATACGTAGTAGAGAGTAGTATTTTAGTATTTAGGATAGTAATACTATGCATTGAGAACAAACGGAAATGCCATAAAAGTTGTATATTGTATAATACTGGAATTAAATCAACATACAATTCTTAGTTTTTATCGTAGAATTTGGGTTGAAAAATATAAAGACGGCAGTGAAATTTGAAGTAAACTTGAAAAAAAACTCTTATAAAGTAAAATAGAATTAAGAAATTGAACACAGAACATAAAAACTGTATTTTTCGAATTTTTATTGTAAAAATTGTATTTAAGTTTTCCAATTTATTTTCCGAAATTCCAAATCACTTTTCAAAGTAGTACACAGCTTAAAGAAAACTCTAAATGTGAAAAAAGAATTAAAAACTGAAAAACATAAAATGAAAAAGGCGTTTTTGAATTTTAGATGATAAAACGCGTACTGAAGTAGCAGAATTTAGTTTGGAAAAATGCGAAGACTACAGGGAAATCTACTACAGGGAAATCTACTACACTCTCAGAAATCCCCTGTAAACGATAAAGTCGGTGCTACAATCGTTAAACTAGAATAGCTTAAAAGCAGATTCGTTTCACTCTTAAACGATCTAGATTAACGCTAAAAGTATGCACTTTAATGGTTAAACGATTGTATTTTATAAGCACGGTGATGCGATTCCACGTATGCGTGAAGATAAATTTTCTGCGAGGGTATATAAAATTCAAATTTGTGGAGTTGAGGCTCGATACCGTCCACACCGTTGAATAGATCGAATTGACAATTTATACACATGTACATAGATTAGGCACTGGAGATGGTTTCTACTGCAACCCGAATTGCTAATTGCTAAAAGCTTTTGTTTATTGAATAATGCACAATAG
>NC_046657.1:105800244-105801834 GCF_010883055.1 Belonocnema kinseyi | reverse complement strand
TCGTGTTGTTTTTCTGGCAGAGGCGTAAAAGGTTAGAAGGGTTTGGTGTGCTCGGCGATTTTCTTCTTTCGAAAAAAATGGAGCAAAGAGTTTGCATTAAATCTTGTGTAAAAAATGGAATCCAGTGCTCTAAAACTCTTGAAATGTTGACAGTTGCATACGGTAAGTCTACTCTGAGTAAGAAAAATGTGTATAAATGGTACAAGCTGTTCCAAGAAGGTCGAGAGGATGTCGAAGACGAACCCCGCCCTGGACGTCCCAGCACGTCAACAACAGATGAAAACGCTCAAGCAGTGGAAGAAATGGTGTTGAAAAATGGCCGAATTACCATCAGAGAAGTTGCCGAAGATGTTAGCATATCGGTTGGCTCATGCCATGCTATCTTTTCGGACGTTTTGGGCATGAGACGTGTGTCAGCGAAATTTGTTCCAAAACTGCTTAATTTTGATCAAAAGATCCATCGCATGACCATCGCTCAGGAGATGTTGATGAAGTCAATAATGCCATATTCACCGAATTTGGCCCCCAGTGACTTTTTTCTTTTCCCAAAACTGAAAAGACCCATGAAAGGGCATCGATTTTCAACGATTGAGGAGATAAAAACTGCATCGCTGAAAGAACTGAAGGCTATACCACAAAATGATTATCAGAAGTGCTTCGATGATTGGAAAAAGCGTTGGCACAAGTGTATCATATCTGAGGGAGATTACTTTGAAGGGGCAACATAAATATTGAGGAATAAATGAATAATTTTTGAGAAAACCATTAAGTCACCTTATGTTTTGAACACACCTCGTATATATATCAAATCAAGTGGCCTAAAACGTATGATTTTTATAAGAATCCAGATTTTGATAATTGGCAGCAAATTTTTCAAACATATTCTTTGGGCTTCCCAGCAGTTCGTAAGAGTATGGGGGGGGGGGGGTGGAGAGATTAAGATGAAGACGGGGGGCAAAAACGTAGTTTTTCACTAACCGACAGCAAATTTTTCACGCAATTTCTTGGATTCAATGACTGAAGTATAATTTTTATAATTAAACACAATTAACATTTTCTATATTTAAGCTCATATTTCTGTTTTACGTCTAACTGAATTGGACAACTTAAATAGAATTTTTACAATCCATATGTGAAAAATACAGTTTCGATGTTCTGTATTCAATTTTTTATTTCTTTTTGACTTTCAAAGAGTTTTTTTTTTCAAATTTAATTCAAATGTCACTATCGACTTTACATTTTTCAAACGCAAATTCTACAATAAATATTTTTAATTGCATGTTGATTTAATTCCAGTATTATACAATATACAACTTTTATGGCATTTCCGTTTGTTCTCGATTCATAGTATTAAGTACAACGGGCTGAGAACGTAAAACAGAAATATGAGCTTAAATACAGAAAATGCCAATTTTTTGTTAATTATAAAAATTATACTCCAGTCATTGAGCCAAGAAAATGCGTAAAAAATTTGCTTCCGCAGGATTACGCCGAGAGCGGGTGCTAATCTGAAAAATTGCACCCGCTTCCAGCGAAATCGCGGTAAAATTTCAGCCACAACCACGTCTCACAACCGTGAGATAGGTGGTT
>NC_046657.1:105789757-105800144 GCF_010883055.1 Belonocnema kinseyi | reverse complement strand
ATAAAGACCTCAAGCGTATGGAAGTGTAGATAAAAATTATCTTTTCAGTTTTGTACAAACATTGTTTACCAAGTTGTGTAATTCCATTTAAGCACCTGGAAAAAAGTTTCCTCATAAAATGCGAATTCTCTGTTTCTTCACCGTCGTATAATAATATCAACCATTCTGCAGCAATTGGTAACGGCCACATTCCTGTCTTTTTCTGCCGTATGAGATTTTAATTATGTAAATTTTTCATCAAAATTGAATAAATTCTTGTTAAAATGGAGGAAAAATGGCATCTGTGGCTAATGATAATTTGTACAGTTTTGTCACCAGCAATGTTGGTTTCATCCGACGAGAATATTGGCAAGTAGTTTTTGTAAATAAAATACCTTTTATGTTTACATTTTTTGCGTGAAAAACTTTTGTCCATTTATTTTTCTTCGTATATTTATTTGTTTTGCCAAAAATGGTAATTTTGTTCAATCTTATTTATTAAGATAAAAACAAAAACTACGGTTCCTACCACCAAATTATTTTTAACAAAGAAGATTTTTTTTAGATCAACAATCTTTATCTGCTCATTTTTCGTTGTTGGTATTTTGCAGTTTGACCGCAATATGGAATTTTTTATTTTTATAAACATATTTCATGCTTTAAACCAAAAATATGCATCTTATCAAAAAATAGTTGTCAAAAGAACGGTTGGTCAAAAAAGGATGGTTAATGGAATCGTTCTTTTCCCTTAAAAAGTGTGACAAAGCTTTATCCAATCTAAAAATATTTTAATTTTGCTCCTACTTCATTTATTTATTAATAATTGATTCATTAATTATTTATTAACTCAGTAGGTATTCATTAATTCATTAATTATTCATTAATTAATCAGCATCATTATGGGCAGACAACCCCGAACCTGTCCTACATCCCGTTATTACCTAAACGACACTTGTATTGGTAACATTAATTCCCGTTATCTCTACGAGACTAGACATAACCCACGAGTAAAGCATAAAAGTAATCTTTTATCAGTAATTGTTCACTTTATTATACTTATGAAAAACATCGTATAAGATTCAAGAGAGATAGTAGTTTTATGATGTTTATGATATTCTCCACCATGTAGGCGTCTTTTATTTATTAATGAAGGTTTTTTCTTAAGCTTATATTTCTTTAACAATTTCTCGTAAAGTTGACAAGCTATACCTTCACTATTTTTTAGACCATCCATAAACAAATTAGTAAACTCAGACGAAGAATAATTATGACACATGTAATGAAGAAACATAATACAAGTATTAGCCACATACATCCGAAGTCTCACTTTGTAATCTGTTTGTATTCCACCTGTAGAAGGAGCAGTTTCCCCGTAATAAAAGAAGTTCTTTAGGTACAAGAGGCGATAACCCGTAGCTGTCAAAATAGGTAGCCTCTCCCCGGACAGCCGAGTTGCGGCCCGCGGTCAATTTTCCTGAAGTCGAAAATCCGAGTTGCCCCTCTCTACTCAATACTTTCCTCCTTAACTTTCAATGATTTTATGCAAGTGGCGACTGTCATTTTTCCTTCACATTTTTTACAGACTTAGGACTGGCGGCTTTTAGGGTAAGAGCACCAATTCTTGCCTCCCCCCCCACACACAATTGTACGTACAAATTATTATGCAATACAAAAATTGTAAATACTCGACCACGGGCCGCAACTCGGTAACAGCCGCCTCTCCATTCCTCCCGACGTACATGGCGAACCAATGGGTATCAGCCTGTTTGTGTCCATTTGTATTAACAACAATCACAGTTGGTTTTGCCCAATGCTTCAGGATCCGATTGAATGGGATTATGCCTATTGTCCCTGCTTGTGCGAGACGAAGAACTTCCAGTATCTGAAGACTGCTCATACTTTATTTGAAAGATTTCAGCCTTTATTATCGGGAGAAGTCTAAATTATCATCACCTGGATCTTCTGAAACGTATGAAAGGTTATGTCCATTGGCTGTAGTCGATATAGCTGAACCTGTACCGAGGTCTTATTGTATGCGGTTGAAGGTACTCCATCTATTCGCTTCTTCTTAATTCACTTTCTTTTATTCTGAGTGAATTATTAAGAGAACAGAAAAATTGCGTGTCCTTTTTAATCCATGGCGGAAAAAATCTGATGTAGGAAAGCCAGACTTTGGAACGCTGCGCTGGCCAGTTTAGTTCTTCCTGGTTTGTGATGCGTTTACTTGTAATGTTTTGCAGCAAAACAGCCTTCTCATGTCATCGAGTGTATATTAGTTCTAGGGCTGCGAGTCACGTCATGAAGATTTGTGTGAAGGAAATGAAATGGTACATGTTCCTCAAACCATTCGATACCATTATATTTACAAATGAGCCAATTATTTTGTCGTTGAGATGGATTAGTGAGATCGGAAAATGAAGAAGGTGGAGAAATAATAAATCAGCTATATACGCAGTAGCAATCTAGAATAACTACAGCTACTTCTTTACGTATCAAACCATCAGAAATATCGCGAAATCCTTGTATATCAATGACATGAACCACCGTGTTTTTACTATAGATCACACGGATAAAATGATCCGTAAAAAAGTCACGAACTTGTAACTAGGTCTACGATTTAAACGCAGCACATACGATCTACACATCTTACCTTTTTTGAACTTCGAAATTAAATCCCTACCTCAGTGACCCGCGAAACTTCGATTATTAAGGGTTTTGGGGGCGGGGGAGGGGGCGATTAGCTTCTACCAACAGTCATAGCTGGCTAGTGTTCTATGCTGAGAAGTTAACCAAACTTTAGCAGCATTGTGTTAGATGGGAGTCCATATTAGCTAATTTTCACATTCCCGGCCCACAGTGGGGAAAAAATGACGTTTTCGGTTCAAAATAACGTACAGTCCACAAATATTGAGCGATTTGCACAAAATAATTCGAAAAAAAGCTTTTATGATTTCTAAGAGAGTTGTCGAGCCTGATTTTTTAATTAGGTCTTCAATTTTTTATAAATAAACAAATATGACGAAAAAATTATCATTTTATCTACTTGACTTTATAGAGTATCATTAGTGCAGGGACAACAAAATCGTCCCAAAATTCTTACAACTGAAAAAAGACCTGATTGGCCAATCATGTTCGACCAGTCCCCACGGTGGGGCGCTCTGGCCAATCACAGGCATCGTAGAGAGCATACCTAAGAACAACATGATCTGATACCTCAGTTTCAGGTCAGCCCTGAAGATGTGAACTGCAATGTTCACGAAACATTGGCAAACAATTCGTAGTTTTTTACACAAGTGAAACTCGAAATATCTCTTATTATCAAATCATTTGTTGACAAAAAGTTTTCTACTATTTTCCATAATTATAAGTTTTTTCTTGTTATATTGCAAGAAATTTGAATGGAAATTATATTATATTAAAAAAATGTCTCTTAAGATTATATTTATTTATATTATAAACAAATTTAATGGACAAATGCAGTAATCAGACATTTTTAGACAGAAAATTCGCTCTTGTCGATGTACGTTTTTATAAATTAGGAACTTTATGATAATTTTGGCACAGTTCATAATTTGCTGATTAATATATGATTTTTCAAAAACGAATTTAATAAACAAATACATTATTCGGGCATTTGTCGGGGGAAAAACTCGGGTTTTTCAGTGCGAGTTTTTTCAGTTGAAAACTTCATTAGAATTTCAGCATTATTCATGATAAGTTGATTAATTTTATGATTTCCTTAAACAAATTTAATCAACAAATGCATTAATCAGGCATTTGTCTACAGAAAAAGCAGCTTTTTCTATGCCAACTTTCTTAATTAGGATATCGAAAAATAAAAACTTTTTTCATTGACAAATGCCCGAATGATGCATCTGTTTATTGAATTTCTTTAAAAGAAATAAAATTTATCATCTAACTGCTACTTGTCACTGTGGAAAACTGGTTAGTTACTGTTACCATCGAAGTAGTTGTTGTAGCTTAAACCAACTCTACTAATAAGGAGCTTCTTGTCGCAACTAACTATTTTTTTCAGTGTGTATTTATACAAATTAGGGCACGTTTTCACGAAGGCCTGTTTTGAATTATTCGTTGAATTTATTTGACACATCACTGAAAAAACTAGTTGGTTGGGAGAACTAACAAAGCATGAAACCGAACTATTTTAGTTGGTAATATATGCCGCTGCTATTAAAGTGGTTGGGGCTACTACTTTTATTCGCAAGATTGGTAGTAGTTGTCCTCTCTACAACTTTCGATGGTAAGTACTACTTTCAGATAGGTATGTTTACTACTTGAAATAAATAAGCGTTACTACTTCAATTAGTAAGTCTTACTATTAAATTAGTTATTTTACAAATACATTAGTTGATCTTACTACTTAAAATAGTAATCCTTCTTATTATACAATCTTATATATTATTACTATTTAATCTTATTAATTTTATATTTTCTTACTATTCATATAATTATATCAATCCCGCTGGCGAGCTGAATTGTCACGATGATGTATTTATACAAATTAGGGAATCTTTTCACGGAGGCTTGTTTTGAATTATTCGTTGAATTTATTTGACACATCAATGCCCTAAGTATCCTAAGAGTAGGCCGGG
This sequence comes from Belonocnema kinseyi, assembly GCF_010883055.1. Lineage (NCBI taxonomy): Eukaryota > Metazoa > Arthropoda > Insecta > Hymenoptera > Cynipidae > Belonocnema > Belonocnema kinseyi. The sequence continues at coordinate 105,795,552 of NC_046657.1, read as the reverse complement.
GGAGGACACCCTAAGGATCTATACGATGCTTTTCAATATTCTCTAAGAGTTTACACATTATACGTAAAGGTTCAGATTAAAATGGCGATCATCGAACACATGACGCGATCTGTCGATGCGAATGTTGGCAGCACTGATCAGATTTCAGTTCTGCCAATATCGCCAAGGGGCGATACTTGTAACCTTTACTACTTTTATTTCTTGAAAAATAAACTGCTGGTAAATGTAACTAATTTATTTGTTGTGACTACAATTACTATCCCCACTAATAACAACTCTACTAATAAGGATCTTCTTGTCGCAACTAACCATTTTTTTCAGTGTGTCGAAAAAAACGAATTTTTCCGTCCACAGATGCCCGAATAATGCATTTGTTTGTTAAACTTGTTTGTAAAAATTATAAAATTTATCAACTCATCATGCATGTTGCCAAATTGATTATAAAGATCTAAATTAAAAGTCTGATATCGAAAGAAAACAGAATTTTTCTGGCGACAGATGCCCCAATAATGCATTTGTTTATTAAATTTATTTTCAAAAATCACAAAATTGATAAAAAAATTATAAATTCTGCTGATGTTTTCATGAAGTTCCTAATTAAAAAAGTTAACATAGAAAACCCGAATTTTTCTTCCGACAAATGCCCGAAATATACATTTTATAAGAAAACATGCGACGCCCTGTACGATTGCATTGTTAGCATTCAAACGCTTCTCAACGTTAGTACTCTCGCCTATATACCCTCTCCTATAAAGGACTCATCTTTTCAAAAATTAAACATTAAAAAAGCGTGCCATTTCCCTCAATTAATAAAACAGTCGACTGCTTTATATTTTTGGACATTTCGTTGTTTTCAGTGAATTAGCAAATAGCTAAAAAATATGAAAATTGTCTTTCGCAAGTTGTTTATTCCTTAATTATAAAAACACTGTTACAACTGTTTATCATGATATCTGATCTATTTATAATAGATTTTAAAAAACTTTTTAGCACAAGAACATTAAAATTAGATACTCCCTTTATTAATTCTAAACCTTTCCATGCTATTTCGTAAATATAATCACTTTTTCTTTCCAGATCATTATTTTATTAAGGATTTTACTATTTTGTATTATTCTAAGAGTATTTTGTATCTATTCTAAGAGAAAATTGCTATAATTAATAATTAATTGTTCATAAAAAATTTTGAATGATTCAATTATCAGTAAAAAATAGTATTTGATATATTAAAAACAATTTTTACCGAAACAAACAGCAAGAAAAAAAATTATCGCGAAAAAACTCACGACACCCTTTTTTACTTATGGGGTTTTTAAACACAATAAAACAGATTTATGATGATGAAGGTCTTAAAGTATTTTTTTATTTAAATTGTATAACTAATAGCGCAGAGAAATGTTGAAGGACAACTCGATATCCCTAGTATTGATGATTCCGCCCAACATTGACAAAAACATCGTTTTTTTATGAGATATACATTTTAAGCTTGCTAGGCATTACAGAACTTCTAAATATCAAATTTGTGGGCACGAGGGCTTGGAAATTCCAAATAAAAATTCTGAGATCACCCCACCCCTCACTTATAGGAAACGCTTCTTTAGCATCTATCAAAGCTGGCACTTTTACGGACGCGATCCTTTAACCAACTTAAATTTGCACGTATAGAAATTTTTTAGAATTTACTAAATAATTGAAAATTGCAATATACCAATAACTGTTTTAAATGAAATAATTTAAATGCAATTAAGATACCATTATTCCATTACCTTGTTCCTGCACTCTTTTGTCAGATTACTCTTACACTTGCTTTCGTCGTGAAGCCTTTTAGGGCCTACTTGGAATTCTGACCTGATTCACAAACTTAAAAATAACTAGAGATTTCTAATTGTATTTTTTTACCGTCACAGAATTAGAAATATAATATTTAATTTGATCTAAAAAATCAGAGAGCCATTTGCACAGTCCGAAACAATTCGGGACACTGAACACTTTTTACAGCAGTAAACATTTCAGAACAAAGACTACACACGTTTTGTTTTCATTCTTTATTACTAAAAAGAAGGAAACCAAATAAAGGGTTGAACAACTTGCGAAACACAATTTTTCTATTTTTCTGCTATTTGATAATTTACTGAAAACAACGAAATATCCAAAAATATATGGTAGTCAATTTGCTGTTTAATTTGCTGTTTAATTTTTGAAAAATTAATTTAAAAAATTAATATAAAAATTTCCAAAAATGTTCCTCCAACAGTAAGAACAATGATCTCACTGAAATTTGTTTCAACTTTAAAATTCACTCGATACTTTAGTTCGAAGGTGCTGAAAAAAAGTGTACCGTCAGGTCTACATTTACGGTTAATTATTATTAAACAATTGAATTTAAAAATTATTTTTTTATTTTTAAGGCATCACGAGGGTATAATGTTTGTATACGAAATTTCAAACAGTGTCAAAATGTTTTTTCTGAACGCAACCCATTCTTGGATTCGGAAACTCAGTTATTCACGAAAAAAAAGTGATTACCCGTAATAGAATTTTCACATCGAGTTCTTCAATTCTTTTTTGAATCAAGCAGGTTATTTACGAAAATATATCCATATCCAATGACTCTTGCTCATATCGGAGACCTAGCTACTATAGTTCGTGACTTTCTTGACTACTGTGACGTTCAAGTAGATACCGAAGTTTTCGAATAAAAGGATTGTCTATTTCTAAAACATTATCATACTCTGCATATACTGGGTAATTAATTTGGTTCAAAAGTGTATCTTTAAAACGTACTTCAATGCCCAGACTCCCATTTTTATCGAGATTCCAGTGAGAATAACAATTAGCAGAGAAGTCCGGAGTATGATCGAAGACAAATAAACAATTTCCGTTTGAATAATGCTCCTGATAAATATCATTTACCTCATTTAGAAAATGAATACTGCTTTCAGTAAATAGTGTCTTATACGCCTCAACATACAATTTTTTTGTGTTGAAGGATGGTTGTAGAGGTTTCGAGGGTTTATGAGTATAATCAATATAAAGTGATTGTTTTTATAATTTGGGAAATTGAAAGGGTTTTTGTTTCCACTGTCATTAAAAGTAGTATTGTCCACAAATTCGATTATTATTCTTTGTGTTAATTGACCAAGGATAACATTGTCAAGAGCTTCAGCGTGTGCACCAGATTATTTCGTCATAGCTTTCACCTCGATACGTGTAACAGGGTATTTTGCAGTGCTTTGAGATAGAGCTTTAGGATGTGCAAGACGAATTCCAGGAATGATTTCTTCTCCGTGAACTAGCATATTGAAGCCTCCTCAATGTGTACCTGACAGTTATTTCTACTGTCCATAAGACAGAAAGTATCTTTTGAACGAACGAGGCGAACTCGTAACTCAATACCATTGATGAGAAATTGACCATGATTGAAAACATTACAGTGTAGATAACCAATATGAGAACAATAGATTTATCAGCACTGCAATATTTCTTCCGAGTTTATAACTCTCATTAGCACCCAAATAATCCATGTTTCTAGCAGTATTATTATACCACAGACAGGATGTAAGATGGCTGTTTTTGGCAGCTGGACTGTAGTTGAATAAAGTTTCAATGTATGCTCGATATCCGTGAGCATACTAGTTTGAATATGGTTTGGAAAAGCTTGCAGCACTTTTCTCTAAACGCATAGATTGGCTATATCGGGTGAACTTTTTCTTTTTGAGAACATTCAAATGACCTAAATTATTCAAATTAAAAAAAAGTGAAAATGGTTTCTAAACATGAATTTCAATGTATCAATGTTTCCAAGCATTTTTAATGTAATATTATCAAAAAATAATTACAAAAAAAGAATTGAAATAGTCTGCCCAAAAAGCTTCTGCCCATTGCCAACGTGTTTGTATGTTTTGCGGTAAACGAATAGAAATTTTATTCGCATCTTTGTCATCCCTAAAATCACATTCAGCCACGAAACATTTCTTAGCTAATAATATACCTTTTTATAAAATTCTCAGACTTGCATATCATTTCTTTCTTTATTGCTTTTATCCCGCTTGATTCGGTTTTTATTTTCGACTTCTTGTTTTTTTTTAAAGCAGTATGTCGGCTAAAGTGGCCTCATTGTTGCTTAGTTGCTTATGATTTCATTTCAAATAATGCAATGAGGTTGTTCTGCATTAGGTTGTCATAATATTTTGTCATAAAAGTATGCTATTCCACACTCTAAATGAACGAACACGTGTTTCACCGTTTGACTGAAACATTCTATTTGCAGGAATGATGAGCTATTGAAGATTATCTTAAAATTTCATTAAAACGGCCAAGATGTTTTACAGAATGATGAAGTTTTATAATAAATGTAAATATTCAGTTGAGGTTTCTTTCACGGGATGAGGAATTATTTATCGAATAATCGTAGAAAAATTTTTAAATTTTCAACATTAAGAAAATAGCGGCGGTTTTTCTGAAAATGTTCAAAATAGATTTTCTCAAAAAGGCCACATTTAAAATTTTAAATTTTTTTGTTGATTGTCGATAATATGAAATACAGAATTCTCCAAGATTGGATTTTTCTAAACACTTTCTTCATATTGAGAAAAACATTTTTCGACAAAATATCAAAATTGTTCATTTTTTCTTAAACTATCAAAGAAAAGAATAAATATAAGGTACCACATCAATTTATATACTAATTTACTCAATCGTGATTATCTTGATCTGTATACATTAACATATCTCAAACAATTAGTTTGAAAACTTTTATTAGTATTTTTAATACCACCGAAGAAAGAAGTAAATATCAAGGAAAAAAGTTCATTCGAAATGAATTTACAAGCCTCTTTCACTTTTTTTTATATGTGGAACCACATTAATTAATAATTAATCATGATTATCTCGATCTAGATACTTGTAAAAAAATAAACACCAATACAAAATTAATTGTACGAGAGGCGGTAATGTATCCGGATCGAAATAATCATTATTGAGTAAACAAGTATATAAATTGTTATGGTGCTATATATTTAAAAAGTTAATGCGGCGTTTAAGAGTTAAAGAGATTTTGTTACTTGATATTTACTCCTTTCTTCGGTAGTATACAAAAGAATAATAAAAATAAAAAAATTAATTCTACGAAAAGCGGTAATGTATGATATTTACTCCTTTCTGCGGTATTTTTGAAAAAATTAACAATTTTGACATTTTTTCGAAAAATATATTTTTTTTCAATAGAAAGAAATTATTTACCAAAAGCTTAACTCTGAGAATATGTAGTTTATATTATCGACAATCCGCCAAAAGAAAAATTAAAAATTTTGAAGGTGGCCTTTTTGAGAAAATCCATTTTGAAATTTTTTAGAAAATCTACCACCATTTTCTTAATTTTGAACATTTTTATATTTTTCTGCGATCACTCGATATAGCTAAGAATTCCTCATTACATGAAGGAAAAACTAAATAAATATGTTCATTTGGTAAAAAACTGCATTATTTTGAAAAATATTTTGGCAGTTTTTATGAAATTGTGAGGTAATCTTCAACAACTCACTATTCCTGAAAAAAAATATTTTTCAGCCAAACTGTGAAACACGTGTTACTTCATTTTGAGTGTAAAATGACATAATTTCTTGCCAAAATATTCAGACATCTTATGCAGACCTCAATGCATGATTTGAAATGGAATCAGTCTACACTCTTTCTTATACGAGGGTAGTTCAATAAGTCCTTAGAATGACCAACATATGGCGCGCGAATCGCTCCAAATCATCTGTTTTCAGTCAGCACCACTCCCGACTAGATAT
>NC_046657.1:105771935-105789657 GCF_010883055.1 Belonocnema kinseyi | reverse complement strand
AGCTCCAAGGAGATTATGTTGAAAAATAAAAAAAAATTTACCCAAAAAAAATTGTTTTTATACTTCATTCTAAGGACTTATTGAACTACCCTCGTATCATTCCACAATTGCACTTAACTTAAAACATGGATGTTTTATTATTGATCGGCAAAAAGTACTCGGTGATGACAGTCTGATGTTGCACGCGAGAGGAGACTGGCAAGACTGACTTCATGTTAAGGAAATACAGATATTTTTAGGGAAGATCTTGAGGAAATCATCTAGCTGTCACTCACTACTTGATTTTCTATCTTAATGAGGTCTCTACCTTTTCGGGTAAAAAAAACATTTTTGGCGATTTTTTATGGAAACAGGTTTATTTAATTTCCTACCAATGCTCTAACATTCAATTAACACATTCGACATTCGTTAGTAAACAGTTTTTGCCTGGGAGCGAACGAAACTAGATGTACAAAATATTTATTTTTTACGAAATGGCGGAATAGTGAAGTCGCTTTTAAGATATCTCACTCACCGACTTTGAAAACCTAGTTTGACCAAAACGCGTTTAAGTGAAAAAGTGGAAAACTTAAAAAATCGTGCAGTAAAAACGCTATTGTTGGAGTTGAAGTGCAATCAGACGGCAGTTTTCAACCTATTATAAAAATTCTATCCAATAAGTTACAAGAAATCACTTTCGGGACAGCAACATAGTCCAAATTCTAGGAGCAGCTTAAAGTCATCAGTGTCTACTTTGAAAATGAGGGATATTTCTCATCAGACCGAGACCCACTAAACATTACTGACTATAAAATTCAATTTACGAGTCATTCAGGGGAAACCATTCTTTTTGACAGAATAAAATACAAACAAAAACCTATTGAATCTGCAGTAGCTATGAAAAAATATTTTTATTGCTTTCAAAAATATTATGTTTTGTGCGAATAATTATTTTTGAATGCTTAAAAATTTGTGTGGTTCAGTAGATCATTGCGTGTCTCGAATTGTGCAATTATTAAATGAGCACTGGATTTCTATGAAAATAGCCGAACCATCTTAGTTATATTTTTGAGTTAATGAACCATGAAAAGTGTTGTGAATTCGAAAATATAATCTATAAAAATTTATCATCGAAATTCAACGATTGTTACATTTATATTATATATCGCGAGATCGGAGGGGTATTGTTGGCCCATGTTAGGTCTACCGTAAAAAATAATATTTTAAAAAGAATTACATTCAGTTAAATAGGTTAAACCATTCTAAAAAAAAAAGTTGAAAAGAATATGTGTATATACTTTGAAATTTTCTTACATACTAAATACAATTCAACTTATATCATTATGTTGTCTTTCTTCGTTCCCAGGCGGGAAAATTATATACAGTAAGGACGTTAACTATGCATTCATAGGGAATATAATTATATAAACTCTAGCATACAGTGCAACCCGTCTTGCATTTGTGTAATGCAAAAAAGTACTATATAGGCGATTTTAATTCGGTTTCCAAATTTCCCGCACTCGAGATCTTGCGCTGATTGGTCAAAGGCTTCGAGACTCAGAAGACGTGCGCCAAATATATGTATAACCAAATTCTGAAAAAAGGTTATGTTCCCCAGTAGTCACCACGCATTTCAAATAAATAATTAGTTACGAATTAAAAACAATGTAATACAATATTAGAATGTGTTCTCAAAAATTCTCGGGACGTGGTTTCTTTGGGAAATTTTTCTTAAATCTTTGTTTGTGAAATGTTTTTTATTCGTTGATATCATTAAATTATTTGACATCTATAATTAGTAAAAAAAATCTTCTAAAATGTTTTGAAACCTTTTCAAATCTTTTAAATGTTTTAAAATCTTTGGAATCTGGTGTACTGTAACCTTTTAAAAATCTTTGAAACCCTTTACATCTTTTAAAAGTTTAAAAATCTTTGTGAAATTGTTATGAAATATTTAAAATCTGATATACACGCCTTTATAAAATGTTCAAAATCCTTTTAAATATTTTTAAAACTTTGAAACATTTTGAAATTTTTATTAATGTTTTGTAATATGGTGTATACTCAAAAACCGAGTGGAGAAACTCTTGGAAATTCCATTATATGGCCATGGCTCATTCTGATAGACCTTTTTATTCTAGACGTCGGCATTGCGCACGTTCCCAAATTTTACGTCATTTCCGTATTTTTCTAACAGTTTTTTTGTCAAAATATATGGAAAATATTGTGTATAAAAATAATAACAAAAAATTAATCTGTAAATAACAGAGATTTTTAAGGTATTTAAAAAAAAAACGGTGAAAAAAGTGCAAGAGTGCGGCGACCAAGGTCATTATTTGCATCTGTTGGCACCTGTCATCTTCTAAAAAATGCTTAAAAATTCGGCGAAACTCACGGAAGATGATGTTCCAGGTGCAAAATTAGTGCACGAATCAATAGAAGAGCACAGTATTCAGCAGCTTAAACAATGTCCTAAATGTAGAAAACCACCATTAAAAGGAAAAAAACGTGATTTAGTGGAAAGGTTAGTTGAGGTTTTGTATGGCGGGTATAAATATTTTCTTTTATACAAGAGTTGCAGTTCAGAACTTCATTTAAGTAGATATTTAACATTCATACAAACATAAAATAACACAGTATTATATTTTCTACTTCTCTTTTTCAAGTTTAGACAATAAAAAGCCATTTGTTAGTGATTTCCTGGTATAAGGAACGTACTAACAAATTTTCCTTCTTTCATATAAACTAGTTGTAAATACATAAATATAATAGTTTTGGGTTCTCAAATGAAAGTATTAAATAAATTTTCTTTTTATCAAAAAATTTAGGAGGTTCGAAACTCCGATAACAATGCTTCATTTAAAATGTAAGCAAATGTTAGCACAGAAAGAAAATATTAATACCTGCCAAACACAACCTCAACTAACCTTTCTACTGAATCACTTTTTTTTCCTTTTAGAGATCGTTTCCTATATTTTATCCATCGTTTAATCTGTTTAACACTGCGCTCTTCCACCGGTTTGAGCACTAATTTTGCTCCTGCAACACTATCTTCCGTGATTTTCTCCGGATTTTTAAACATTTTTTTGAAGACGACAGATGTCAAAAAATGTAAATAATGGGCTTGCTCACTACACTTTTCGCCGTTTTTCGCAGTTTTTTTTCTGAATATACTTAAAAATTTGTTGTCTTTAAACTCTGATTTATTTATAAATTTATTTTTCGTTGTTATTTTTATATACAAAATTTTTCATACATTTCGACACAAAACTGTTCGAAAAATACGGAAATGACGTAAAATCCTGGCACACACGCACTGTCAACGTTTAGAATAAAAAGGTCTATTCTGAAGCTGAGTTTATATTGAAGATTTCAGCTAATAGTTTTTATAATTTCTAAGCCAAATATCGCAAAAATGTATACTTTATCATTCTATAGTGGCGGAGACGAAATTTTCAAGGTCGCTGAAGACCCAGCTTATGAGAATAATTTGCCGCTTCTTACCTCTCATCATTTTAATCTTAGATTCATCGTTGCAATGTTTATAATCATACGGATTACAATTTTCGTTGCAGTTAGTCAAAAGCGTATGATTCCCATATTTTATTCAATAAGTAAAACAACAGATTTTATCGCCAATTAATTACGTACAACCTGCAGATATTCAATTTATTTAATTAATTAAGATCGAAGTACAAAACGATTTTGACACTTGTCAAACGTCAAATATCACTCACGTACCGTTACATTAATGAGAACCAACTCCAATTTTTAAAAAAGTACTTAATGCGCGTCCCGAATGTATTTATAAACAATTTTAATGTTGTTTTACATTGTTTTTAATTCGTAACTAATTATTAATTTGAAATGCGCGGTGAATCCTGGGGAACATAACCTTTTTCAGAATTTGGTTATACCATGGACATAGGAAACACGGGACTAGGCATGCCATCCTAAGTAGGCCAAACGGGGTTGGATCCACGGGAGGGGGCATGCCTAGTCCCTTGTTTTCTATATCCATGGGTTATACGTATATTTTGCGCACGTCTTCTGAGTCTCGAAGCCTTTGACCAATCGGCGCAAGATCTCAAACGCGGGAGATTTGGAAACCGTATTAAAATCGCCTATATAGTACTTTTTTGCATTACACAAATGCAAGACGGGTTGCATTGTATGCTAGAGTTTATATAAGTATATTCCCTATGACTACATAGTAAACGTCCTTACTGTATAGTTTATATACAGGGTGATTTTCTTAACTTGAAACTTTCAAATATCTTGAAAAATAGGAGTTCTATAATAAAATGTTATAAGTGGGACGATGGTCGTGGGGACTAAAGCGTAGGCTTTGGACCCACTCCTTCGGCTTGCGGGTTCGATTCCCGCCTCGCACTCTGGAAGAGTCTCGGTGGCCCATGCGGTGAATACTAGCCTAGCAAGGGAGTTGTTCATCTCCGGAGAGTCGTGGGAACGGTACCTCTAGAGAAAAAGGTGTTTTCTCTAAGTACTTAAGGCTGTTGCTCTTGGTGGTTCGGAACCCACCTTAAACTGTAGGTCCCCCTTCCACCACCAAGTAAGTGTGTGGAGGGTGTGTAAAGGAACAGAGAAGGTGTAAGAAAAATGTAAACCCTTAGGGGACACATTAGAAGCTTCCATTCCTAATAAAATGTTATGCATCAAAATTTAATCACTCTGAGGAGTACATGCACTGATGTTAAATGCGCCCCCCCCCTTGGGGGGGGATAAGTTCGAGATCTTAAATAAGAACCCCTATTTTTTATTGCATATTCGGATTCTTTGCATAAGAATGCGTATGATTTGTCTAAAACACTGTTCTTGTTTCGCGATAGATCGCGCTGTAATCGACGAAATTCAATATTTTCTTTATTTTACGACTTGAACGTAGAAGTTTTCTGTTCTCTTCAGGATGCTTGATTGATGTGAGTCTCCTTACCTCTCACGATTCAAGGTACTCAGTGAATCATCTTTTAATTAAAGTAGGTGCTCAAAATGATGACCTTTGGCTTCAATGCACTTATTAATCCATAATTCAAATGAATTTACACAACGGAGAAGTGTATCTTCTTGAATTTCAGCACATGCACTTCTAATTCGGTCAGTCATCTTCTCACGTGTTGTTGGTTTTTATTTGTACACTTTGTCCTTCAGATAGCCCCACAAAAAGAAATCTGATGAAGTAAGATCTGGCGATGTTGCAGGCCAATTTATCGGACCGCCTCTACCAATCCAGCGACCATTGAAATCACGATCAAGAACTTCTTGTGCTACCGCTGAATAGTGTGCCAGACAATCATCATGTTGAAACCACAGGTTCTGCCGTATTTCTAAGCTCTAGTCTTCAAGCAATATTGGCAGTTTATTTTAGAAAATGTTTTGATATTTTGGACCATTTAAGCTGCCTTCAATAATCTGGAGACCGATCAGTTTCAAAATTTTATAAACACTGCTCTAAGACATTCCGGAATCACGAGCAATTTCTCGTGTACTAACGTGAGGATTATTGGCCGCTGCAGCTAATACAGCAATTTCATTATTTTCTCCAGTGACTGTTGTTGTACGCGTCTTTTTCTTAGGTTGAACACTTCCATCGGTAGTAAATTTTTTAATAGTACGATAAAATGAAGAACGTGACACAATTCTGTTTCGAAAACGCTGAGCGTACAGATTGACAGCATTATCAAGATTTCTTCCAGCTTCTCCATACACCAGGAAAATTTCAATTTTTCTCGTACGGATAGATACTCCATTGTAAAGTACTATTCGGAATAATCTTTTATGTAACTAAAATTAGTTTTGTCTTAAATGTATTTTTTCTAATTTACTGTATTTAAGGGGGAAAAAAACACTTTCGTAAAGCTTCGATAGCTTCTGCTGACCTCAATCTACAATAATGCCAAAGTTAAATTCAGGACTATTCAGGAAACACTGTTAATGTAAACGTATTACTTAATAATTACTTCTCAAGACCGGACATACCTTTTGGCATGTTTTTCAAAATAATAATTACCAAAGAGATCCGAAGCTCTATTGCCCTTATTTTTAACAGACTTAAAAAAGAAAGGGGTTCTACCGATGTTCGTCGGAATGTATTTTTCATGTACGAGTTTTTATTGCACTCGTTTAACGATTCAGTAGTGATTTGAAAAATTCTTTTTTTCCATGGTCAGTCATGTCTCAAGGAAAATGGTATATTTTTTATTTTTTATGTATTGCAGAATCCTAAGCGTGCATTTTCAGTAACAGTAAAATGAAGAAAAATTGAATTGCGTCGATTACAGCGCCATCTATCGCGAAAAGAGAAAAATGTTTAAGAAAAATCATACGCATTTTTATTCAAAGAACCCAAATATACAATAAAAATAGGGGTTTCCGTTTAAGATTTTAACTTGCCCTTACCCCCACCCCTAGGGGGCGGTGTGGGGGAACCGATTTTAACATCAATGTATGTACTTCTCATAGTGATTAAATTTTGATTCATTATATTTTTCATAGAGTGCCTGTGTTTGGAGATATTTGAAAGTTTCAAGTTAAAAAAGTCACCCTGTATAGTGTGAAGTTTTATATACAATATTCATTTGTATATACAGAAAATGTATGAAAGAAATGAATATTATATATAATACTTTACACTATATATAAACTATATATCATATTCCGCCTGGGTCCTTTCCTCTCATTAGATAGTATACACAGATTTCAAATGGACGGTTTCAGGGGTAGCTTTATCTCTGGAGATTTTACAATCCTCTTCTGTGAAATCAGATTTAACCATGACTAGAGAGTATAATTTCGGAAAAAAGTTTTGAACAACCTGATTAACCAGCATTAAGATCCATAATATATAGTTTTGATTGAAACACCTTCTCAAGCGAAAAAGATCTTCCTTCTATAAAAACTTGTACTTTTAAACGAGCCAGACTTTCTCTAAGCATTATTTGATACAGTTAATCAATTTTTTTTTAATATTCTGTAATTATAGCAAAGTACGCAATCTACTGATCGAAATTAATATCGAAGCTGAGAAAAAGTTATTCAAATAATAATTGAAAATAAATAGACTCTGCACACATTTTTATATGAAAAAAGGCACACTGTAGTTTAAATATTATTTGGCAGAAGTAATACATTTTTGTAAAGCATTTTTCCAAATATAACAAGGGACACAATCACCCGACAAAAAATTAATTTCGAGCTTCACTCTTGAGATATATTTAGTCTAGTAGAGATAATCTGGGACTCATCCTGCCGATGAAAAGGCCATCTAGCTGATAATAGGATGTAGGGTAGGGTGGGGGTAGTTGGCCCATAGTGGCGCATTACTACTTTCGCGCTTACAAACCACTACTACTAGAGACAGACAGACAGACATGCCGACTTCTTGCGAAAACTCATTTTTTCTGACACAGGGAGTCGAAAAACGTTGAAAATTTGATAAAACCTAACGAAGTCAAATATTACATAAAGCTAATATCTTTTTATTATATGATGAGAATGTAAAAATTGCGGATTCAATATGGCGAAATAAAAATTGAAAAAATGAAGGTTACTTTACAAAATTGTCTATATTTACGTTTTCGAGTTTGCTGAAGTTAAACCTGATTTTGGTTCTCGCGCTTCGTGCTCGATAATATGGTTATCTCGCGCTACGCGCTCGGTTCTTGTGCAAAGACTTTTTGAAAAAAAAGGTTAAAGCATCGACAACAGTAATTTGGTGATTGTGAATTCTCTTTTATTAAAGCCCATTCGGCTATAACGAACACATTCTCATCACGTATCTCGTGCTTTGCACTCAAGTTTATCCCTGAAATTGCACATCATTTACATTAATGTATATTATTATAATTCATAACATGCATTGGTAATAAAACTGACGTAGTTTAATTGTCTTGTATAAAAAAATGCGCATTTTTTTAACAAAATTTTGTTATTAAACATTTTATTGCAACCTTTTGTCGTTTTTCCATAAACTGAATTTGCTCATTTTGAATGTTATTTTTATGATTTAAATTTTACACATACAATCTACTGAGCAGCCTTACCGTTTTTTAACTTCTAAATTCGTTCGCAGTTGCGGTGCCCTGTTGCTTCATCTCCTAATATTTCACTAAAAGAGTCCCTCAAAGTCCAACGAAACTTCGATTAATGAGAGAGGGGTGGCGATTAGTTTCAACCGAGTCATAGCTGGTTAGTATTTTATGCTGAAAAGGTCGCCAACATTAACCAGCGTTGTGTTAGATTGGAGTTCATATGGTCCCATTTTCACATTTCCGGCCCTCCTTCAGGTGTGAAACCAAAAATAAAAAAAAAATATATATATATAATTAATAATTTGTCATAAGGATAACCGCAGGATTTCGCAGGGAGCGGGTGCTAATCTGAAAAATTGCACCCGCTCCCAGCGAAATCGCGGTAAAATTTCAGCCACAACCACGTCTCACGACCATGAGATAGGTGGTTACAGTCTGTAAGGGAATCAATACGACGATCCAGCAAAAGCCTCGTATACCCTAAGAACACGGAGCGACCCAAAGACTACCGCCTTCTGCATTATTCCCGCAAGTGTTTTAGCATATTGTTGACACGCAGGGATGCTTTTTAGGCCATTAGCGAGTAAAAGCTTGGCACCACCAAGAGCGCCGATGATAAGGACGATTAGTTTAACAGAATATTCCGGGTACAATCGTTGCAACTTAACTTAACTTAAACAGGCAACTTAACTGACCCGAAGAATTACAGACCAATCACTTGTCTGAACACACTGTATAAGATATTCACAGCTATCCTAAATGATAAGATTGTTCGGGCTATTGAATCTGTGTGGCAAGAAATGTTTGAACAACGTGGCTCAAAGAAAGGCTTATAGGGATGTCGGGAGAACCTGCTCATCGATAGATGTGTATGCAAAGATGCAGCATTCTACCACCGTGACCTATCGATGGCCTGGATTGATTATCGGAAAGCTTTCGATTCGACTTCCCATAGACTTATCATCTGTCTTTTGGAAATCTCAATGGTTCATCCGCAAATAGTTAGGTGCATAGAGAGATTGATGCGGCTTTGTATATGAGTATATATGAGTATATGAGTTGGTTCAAAATAATGGCATGGAGAATGAGAAGGCAGAAGGAGAGAAGAGAATAAGAGATTCAAGGTATAACGGAAACTATGTGTGGATTATGCCAAGGGAGAGAGCGCAATATTTGCGTAAAAAGGAGAGCAAGGAAGTCAGGAACTTATAGCGAGAATGAGGTGCGGTTGCATGGAGAAGTATAATAGGTTCTGGCTTTCTAGAGAGAAGAGAATGTGTGAATTGTGCGGGAAGGGGGATGCAAAATTGGAGCATTGGTTGGAGGAATGTGAAGAGGTGGAAAGGAGGGGGATAAGCATGGAGGTATTTTTGCATGAAAGGGGTGACAAAAGGGCAGTAACATGGGTGATGGGGGTGTTGGGTAAGATAGAGAAAAAGAGAAGGAGGTAATGCTGATAATGCGAGGCATAGTGAAAAAAGAGCGAAATGCGTGCGAGGTAAGGCGAGACGCAGCGAGGAAGGTTAGAATATAGAAGCCAGCGGATTAGTTATAAGGTTTGGATGGATGGTACTTTGTAAAACGTAGTTATATGGAAATTCTGTAAAAAAAATGGAAGTGTAAGCAAGTCAATTTTTTAAGGTCAGCAGGCCGAAAAATAAACGTTTATCTATATATTAATGCATTTATGTATTTGAGAATCTTTGAAGTACTTTGAAATTGTTGAATGAAAAAATTTAATATTTTGATTTTCCATTATTTTTTATGCTGTTAAAATTTGAATTTTTGATTTTTCAAGAAAATTCAAAAAGTTGTTATGATAACCTTGTAGGGCATGCTAAAATGAATTTTTTTCTTTCATTTGACTTTTTTTATACCGTGCGTTGTTTGGCTCAAAATTATCATCTTCGTGTGTTTTTTTGGAATTTCGTAAATGCTACAACTCTAGTAATTTTCGGTTTTATGAAAAAAGCCATTAAAATAAATTGTTCATATTTTTGAATTATACAAATATCCGTACAGAGAATTCCTCAAACTTGGAAAAAGTGTTCTCAAAAATATTCAAAATCCGTTCACTTTTTGCATTTTTATCCATAAACATACATGCATACATGCATACATACATACATACATACATACATACATCCATACATACATACATACATACATACATACATACATACATACATACATACATACATGCATACATACATACATACATACATACATACATACATACATACATACATACATACATACATACATACATACATACATACATACATACATACATACATACATCCATTCATTCATACATACATACATTCATACATACATACATGCATACAGCCATCCAGACAAAAACATTCGTAAAAAACTGTTTTTCGGATTCTGAAAGTCTCAAAATGTGGACATTTGATAAAACCTGGAGAAGGCGTCCAATTTTACACAAATCTAATGCCTTCTCTTATGAGAATGTAAACATCTACTCGCTGCGTGGGGACATTTTCATCGCGAGCTGCACGCGCGGTTCTCTTCGTTCGCAACTTTGAGCGCGCCCAGTGAGCGCGTCTGTTGGTCTTCGCGCTCGATCTCAAAACTTCCACCACATTTGTGCACAGATCTTTCAAAATTAAAGCAAAGCATAGGCTACTGCAATTTGGTGAATGTGAATTCTCTTTTGGTAAAGCTCCTTCGGCCTTAACAAACACATTTTCATCACGTATCTCGTGATTCACACTTAATTTTTTCCAAATTATTTCTGTACCTCGGACTGGGATTACTCAATCAGATATTGGAAAAGAAAGTACCAATTTTATTTTGAATGATTACTTTAATATTTGTTCCTTATTATCTACTCATTTTTATTATCAGCTACTCTGAAAAATATATAATTTCAATAAATCTATATTATTACAATTCAATAATATGCATTAGTAATGAAATCGACGTATTTTCATTTTTTTGTTTTTATTATTAAACAGAAGTACGCACCCTATAAAAAACAATTTTGTTGTTAAACATTTTATTGCAACTTTTGTCGTTTTTCAATTAAGTTTATAACAAATTTGTAGCTCTTTTTGGATGAATAACTTTTGTCTCTTCATTTTTGTCGTCTCTGGGCCGTTTTTCCAAAAATTTAATTATTTATGACAAAAACAAAAACTATGCGTCTATAAAAAAAGATTTAATGTAAACTTGTGCGTTTTTTTGGGTAAGCAACTTTTGTCCGTTCATTTTTTTCATAGCTTGTGTGATTTGTGTAAAAATTTATTTTTTAATTTTTATTGCGCTTAAAATAAAAACTAAGCATTCTATCAAAAATTGATTAAGAACAAATTTATAGATCTTTTTCGGGTGTACAACTTTTCCCCATACATTTTTTTCGTATCTTCTGACGTGTTTCCAAAAATTTAATTTTTTGACCTTGTTTTTTATGATTAAAATAAAATCTACTCGTCCTGAATCCTGAAAATTCCAAGTTTCGATTTTTCGAGAAAATTGAAAAATTGTTATGATAATATGAAAGGGCTTTTGAAAGAATCGTTCTTCTTTTCTTGAATATTATTCATATCGTGCGCAGTGGCGGACTGAGGGCCAAAGACCACCCGGGCGTTCAAGAAAAAAGGCTCCGAAATTGCAATCACAGCCAGCCATATTGGATAACTGAGTGCGCGAGAATGCAGTATATTTGAAATTCGTGCGTGAGTGTGACGAAGTAGACTTTTCAGTTCAGAAAATTTTTGCCGAGGTTCCATCGGGCGGAGCCTACCGGGCATTTGCCAGGTTGACCGATGGCCCCGTTCGCCCCTGAACGTGCGTTTATTGGGCTTAACATTTTAATTTTTGTTTTTTTTTTCTTAAATTCTGGAATTGCTATAAGTCTAATCATTTTTTTTTGTCGGAAAACGTCATGGATATAAATTGATCGTCTTTCCGAGTATTGCGAATAGCCGTGAATGGCATTTGTTAAAATTAAAAAATGGTATTTAAAATTTTTTTTCTAAATCTCAAACCAATCCGAGTAGTCTTTCCAAAGTCATCCGGTATAAAGATGACCACGACGAGAACGGCAAGGGTCACGGCGATGACAGATAGACACCATCAATAGACTTGTTTTTCGGATTCGCAGGTTGTCTCGAAACTTAAAGATTTAAAGAAATCCGCGATAGTCAGTTTTTACATAAAACTAATACCTTCTCATTATGATGAGAAAGTAAAAATGGTGAATCAAATATGATTTAATGACAAATTTTTAAATTCTGTAAACTTTACGAAATTGGTAATACTGACGTTTTTGAGGTCACTTAATCTAAATATGACCTCACAATTGAAACTGGTTGATACCGTAGGATGATAAAAAAATTCAAATTCGACTTCAAAAATCTAAATATAATCAACTTTATCAATTTATCATTATTTTTTTGACTTGTACCTCTCTTATATTGGATTTTCCATCCTTTTCAGCTTGGAAAAGTCTATTCAATTTAATGTCCTTATTTTACATTGAATGGGCTTTTACGTCGCTCAAGTTGCACGCTACTGCACGCTACTGCATGAAATACTAACATAGGATACTGATACTTTAATTTGCATAATGTTTCAGACGCATCAGCGGATCTGCTTATCCGTAAAAAGCGTGTAATCGATAAAACACAGAAAGGAGAATTTCCAAATGTGCTTAGCAGATTTCCCTATATTGTCAACATTTTAAGATATGGTGTTAGTCATTGTGCCGGAATTATATTAGAATCTGATATCATTTTATCTGCGGAGACCTGTATTTCGTCACCGATGAATAATGAATTCTCCATTTTATCTGGTTCATCAAAGATAAATAATGGAACTCATCATAATATTCGCCTAGATACTATACTTATCTCAAGAACAGGTTCAGGTAATTCTTCCAAACACGCTTTTGCTCTTTCTGACGTAAAAAAATATATTTGAAATATAAAATCCCAGAGTAGAGAAATGGCATTTTATGATTCGAGAAAATAAGTTTATTGTAATTGTATTTACTAAATAAATTTTTATGTACAGTGATGTTTAAAATTGTGCCACCAATTCATATTCGCCAAGCTCATTGTAATAAGAAAATAGAACTGTTTACGGGTGTTTTACCTCCATTAGCGAATGCTTGGTTTGGAGGCTGGGGATGTACCAAAATACAAGTAGGACTTGGGTAAGTTACAATATTTTTTTCTGAAAAGCTTTAAAACGATACTTACTTATTTCATTTCAGGATTCCACCTACATTTCCTAAAGAGTTAGTGATAACCCATCTTCCCATAATTTCCAATCAGGAGTGCGCGCTGAAACATGGACACAATATTAACGATCCGAGATATATTTGTACTCTTGATACAAGTAAAAGGAGGGCCACTTCTCTGGGTGATGAGGGTGGTCCCTTAGTTTTCCAAAATCACCTTATCGGTGTCCTACTTTATCATACGTTGGAAACTGGGATTCATCCAGATGTGTTCATTAACCTTTTGGATAACAACGAACATCAGTGGGTAATTTCAAGCAGGAATTATATAATGGCACGCTAATTGCACAGTTCGTTATAAAAAAATTAATTTGAAAAAGTTTTCATGCCAAACTTTGATTAAAACATACTAAGAAAAACAAAATTAGCTTTTTGTTTGAGCATACCTTATTTTCATCGTAGGATATATCGACGTGTCCAAATGACAAGATGCCATCTGGGCAGAACCAAATAGAAAGGTTCCCTGCTTCAGAGGGCGTTGGTTTTCCTGATACTATTTGTATGGGACTTTTAAGCTTTCAAGTTTGTCATTTGGACACGCCGATATTTTAACCTTTTAATATTAGTGGCAATTTAAAAAATTGGTTCGATTCCTATTCGACACAATCATTCATACTTTGTAATTCATTTTAAAAAGCAGTTTTATTGGCCGGAACAGGGAGATTTTTTCGGAAAATTTTCTTTTTTATATAATTGAAAATTGAGTGTCTTTGCGCCTGTAAAATTCAACACGCTCGCTAAAAAAGGGTATGCCGGGCTGAAGTCATCCGGTCTAGTTTGACGACGCAAAAGAGCTGCAAGTAGCGTGTCTTCGTCGCTAGTGCACTGTTTAAAATAAGAAATTAATCAATTATAATAAATTGAAAAAGTAGATATTCATTAAATATTCCTAAAACCTGTCTAACAAATTTGGGTCCGTTTATTTTTTAAATATTTTCTTTTGAGCCACAAAATTGAATTGCCTTATTTTACTTCATAAATACTAAAAATACTAGCAGTACTAGCAATACTAGCTAGGAGCCTCGGTGGCTCAGTTTGGGTTCGGCGTTCGGACTTCACGTTAGAGGTTCGGGGTTTCGATACCTAAGCCGGTACCCATGGAATTTTTCTGTGTACCTTTAGCGGGCTTTTCCGGTGGTTCGGAGCCAACCTTAAGCTGTAGGTCCCCCCATTGTGCACTTGGTTGCAACCCAGTTCGTGAATGATAGGGTAAAAGCCATACTTTGTCCAATATGTTAAATTAAGCATACTGCTTTTATCAGATCACTGGATTGTATTGCAAGAATACGTCCGTGACTGGAGATACGTACCGGGGCAGTCCCATGCAGAGTATATAAAAATAATAATTCAACTCTCATAAACAATTCCTTTGACATAGTGGGTTGTAAACATCTTAAGTCTATGATATTAATAATATAAGGGGAGGAAAGGGATTAAGAGGAGCATCAAAAACTTCAAATCAATGGAGCAGTTGCGTAATCTGTATAGTGGCAGGTCGCTTCATGATGATCGTTGGGGTGCTCCTGTGTCCACCGCTGGAGGTGCAGCATGCTAGCTGGTGGTGGTAAGCTACATTATGGACAGGTAGATCTCACCAAGATACCCGAAAGGGCTACAGTTCAGCCAGAACATCGGAAACAAATGGTAGGCAAGAGAATATAAGGTGTGCCTGTACAGGATGTTTCGGCTGGGAGCCCGCAGCCGACCACTTCCACAGGAATGCCAAGGCAGCGCATCAATTTTCAAACACATTATGTAAATACTAAATGGAAGCGACCACAACTTCTCTTAGCGAGGCGGTCTCTTCAGAAAATTTTGTAGTGAATTTCCCGAAAATAAGGACAGTAACTCAAGACAACCGTAAATAGCAAAGGCATCACATAATAGACGGGAAGCTTCTTGCAGAGAAACCATAAACTGAATAAGATCTGAGACTGAGAATGTATTCCGTCAGCATTACAGGGTGCGCAGGCCAAAAAGAGGATCAAGTGGACGACGGACATTAAGGGAGACGTGATCAGATGTCACTTTCGGGCAAAGGCATGGGGAGGACACGTCAGGGGCGAGCAACATCGTTTCTTCGTTGATCTACATCCCCAGTTGGCCCAAGGGATGACGGAATAACATCTTACTGATTAATTAAGATCCACTAGTTGGCGCTACATTGTACTTTACTTTGAAATAAGCAACACCGAAAAACAGGTGCAACAACAACGAGTAGCACCTGTATTGCACCCTAAAGATGCGGTGGAAGAGGAATTTCTTATACCCGTGACACAAGACGCCATGAGCGAGCGGGGGCCAGATCTAGATACCTAGGGGGATGTAGGAAAGTCCGCGTCTCATGGTGTGCCTCACTGATGCCTTCCTAGAGTTTGCAGGTCAAGAACCATCAATGAGAAGCGGTCTGCTAAAATTTGGAGTCAACAAGGACTTTCTCCGGCTAGTTGGCCTCTGTTCTTACAGCACGGTATGAGCTTGCCTCAGGTGTAGACTCTTGCATATTGCGCTGCGGTCGCGTGTGCCAAGATAATAAGCATACTGATTCGTCACTCGGAGTACATCCTTCGCCCACATAGCATCAGCTCAAGAACATCTACGATTATAAAAGAAGTGCTTTAGGTATTATTCGGATAAGGAGTCCTGCACAAAAGTTAGTCTAACGTTAATGTGAGAATTTGTTTAACCCATGTTCTGATACCCTATATTACATATTAAAATATACGTTATTGCATTTTGGCCGTTAAAAAAGTGAAAAAATTATGCAGTTGTGTTCAGAAATCCTTTATTAATTACATTTTTCTTTCGGCTCGGAGTCGAAGCTTTTGGCTGGGGTTTTCGTGACACAGGGAAGAGAGAAGCATATGAATAAGTACACACACAGTTTACAATGATACGTCCAAAGATATGGCAACGTTGCAAACTGTGCTCGAAAAACAACATGAGGTTGACCCATCGACAATATGTGATCGACCGTGCATGATGTCTAATATTTGCACTGTTTCCACAACTTCAGCGCTCAATTCTTCTAACCCTCGACCAGTTCAAATTTTTAATTTTTTCTACGACTCTCCTTTTAAAAATAGGTGGTAAAAAATACCAAGTTTTTCACAGAACCTCTGTATTGTGTCCTTCTATCGCGTCCCAGTTAAAAAAAAAATTGTCCGAACCGTTTAAGCGTCATGCTAAAATATGTTACTCTTTCAATACCTTGACATAGGTTTTACAAGAATAAGATGCACTTTTTGATTTTACTTAACTCAGCTTCGAAATGGTCAGCCCTTTCTTAATTGCACTAAACGTTAGATGACACCCTCATAAATCCACAGTCCCAATTTGAAAAAAATTCTCAGAAAATAGTTTCATCCGTATAATACCTTAAATGTATTAAACAGAAAATAAGATATTCAAAGAATATTTCTTGATTGTGCAAAAATTACATATAAAGCATGCCATTTTCTATCAAATTACAACGGATTTTATATCGCAGTCCTCTGGTTTTGATATCCGAATCCTCAAGCATTCGCCTTTTTTATAATTATGCAATTTTCGTGTGGAACGGATGAAAAACTGTTCAACGCACGCACTGTTCTTCATCAAAGATGCCTATAGCTGTGTACCCATTTTCTTGAGAAAATTATGATATATCCAAGAACAATTAATCCACTTTCCACCAAAACGTTTAGCGCAATATATATCCGAAAAGCCACAACACACACGACGAATGCCGAAGATACAGACAAACCCGGGGTATAATCTTTTGTTGCCACGCCACACGTCAATAAGATTGCTCCGATAAAATTTCGCTTTTTTAATATTTTAGATATTAACTGTTAATATCACACATTTTATACTCCCAATTTAAAAATATATTGCCCTTTAATATCTTGAATGCTGAATAGAAGATACTAGATATTATGCCGTATTTTCTATATATTACGGTTAAATATAAAAATTTTTAATATCTACTTTCCAATATCTATTTTTCTCCTTGAAAAGAGCGGTCTTGAGAAGGAATGACAATCGGACTTTCTTGTTAGAAGAAAAACGTTTCTATTGCGACTTACAGATGGCAAAAACAAGGCTCAAAATTATTGTGAATCACCTAGGGCCGAGGAATTGGCCAGATATTGGTCGAGAATCTGGAGTACTCATATGTTAAGTCAACTGGACACGACATTGCTCCGCCTAGAAAAGAAGAGAGTTGCACGATTGCCCGTATTGAAAAGCCTATTCATCTCAGCCTCCGATGTAACTCGTATCCTAAAGAGGGGGAATAACTAAAAAACGTCGGGTGTGGATGAGGTGCATAGCTTCTGATAAAAATACCTCAAGGTTTTGCACCCCACCCTTGTTAGGGAACTACAAAACATTTTGGAGAATCTAGATTACTTGCCCTATTTTAAGACAAAAGGCGCAATAT
>NC_046657.1:105767143-105771835 GCF_010883055.1 Belonocnema kinseyi | reverse complement strand
GCCTCTCGACCCTCTATAAGTGCTGCATGTGAAACACCATTAACGCAATTTGCACATGGCCTACATTGACTACTAACTGGCTTCTCTCTGAACACCCCACGATTATTTACTTTTCGTCATCTTTCTGCACGTCATCTAATTTCTGGACCACGCTATGTAAACGTGGTGCACAAGGATTTAATGTTTTAGTTTCAGCTCCCTCACCTCCTGTACATGTACCACATAAATGTGTATGCAACCTCAGAGTCGAAACTGAACATGAAACTGCACCATGCTTATTAAAAAGTTCTTTATACTGCTTTTTCGGGTAGCCTTAATCTGATTCTGGCGTCTGGCCTGAGTGCGAAGAGCATCACAAAGGCAATTAACACCTATGCTATTTCTCCCCAGAAATACTCCTATGGTTTGCTCACCTGGTCCATTCGACTGATCTCGAGAGGCTCAACCGAATCATTCGCGTGAAAATGTCGGAGCACCGAATGCACCATGAAAGGATAGCTGTAGAGAAAATAGTTTAGTCATGCAAGTTTGGAGGCAGAGGGATTTTGGATGTTCGTTGATTGTGTGATTCGCAGGTTACGCAGTTTCGCGAGTATGGGTCCGTGTGCGTGTGTTAAGTTGTGTTTGCCTCTCACCGTTCAATATAAAAAGGCCCTATAAACGAGCTTTCCACGCGGAGAAAAAAGTCCGGCCGCTGTTGCCCAAAAGTCCTGCCATTATACCATGAATCGCTCTGTCAGCAGATTACCTCTACTACAGCATAAGCGAACACTGCAATATTAGCATGACTGTAGAAAGTAGCATTGGAGGTGCACGCACCACGTCAAATATTCCGTAATGTCAGGCAGTATCCGCATGATTTGATACTCCAGTTATAAAATTCATAAAAATATAGTCACTTTCAATTTTAATTGATTTTGAAAGGAATATAGTTAAGCTTAGTTTAAAACAGTACAATTTTTTCAAAGTTATTTATTTAACAAAATGTACACTATAAAGACTTCAGAGGGCCGTTTAAGGAGTCTATAGTTACATAAATGTAAAAAAGAATACAAATAATGAAGACAAAAGATTAAAAATAAAAGAAAAAATACAAAAACCACACATAGCTTTTGTATTTTTGTTTTTAAATGATCAATAACAAATATCTGGTAACATATAGATTATGAATTTGCAGGTTTTAAAGCTAACTACAATACTCATTTTGAAATCATTTTATACAATTATATAACCTCCGATCTTCTAATGTAAGATGCAAAAAAACGTCAATCCTTACTGTTTACTTTTTCAGTACAGCATATATTATACAATAATTAATCACGTCACAATTATAATTAAAACACGAGACCACACACGGCCGAAGAACATCAGCCAGTTCATATGGCATGGAGAAGAGTCTGTTAAGGTAGCAGAAAATTCCTGCTAAAACAGCAGTATTCCACAGCCGTGTTGGCTTAGCGTAACGCATGTTAAATTCGCATGGCTCAGCAACACTCTTTGTTTTACATTGCGTTGAACTATGCAACGAAATGTGTTACAAAGTTCTATAAAATTTAAAGGCCGAGGTGACGTTATCTCTATTAAAAGTCAGATTACGAAAAACGTAAAATAGTTCTATAAAATCTAAAATGCTAGCTAAAGTACAGTCTACAATGAGAACTGATTTTTCGCCGCAAAAAATTAATCTTTCGTATTATTATATTATTACTAATATATTCTAATATTTTCTCACATGTTTAAGTACACAATTATTTACTCTTACACAATCACTACACTGTTTATAATCGCACGCTATGAAAATTTTTATCCGACGTGGGGTTCGAACCCTATAAAGTTTCGCATTCCTAATTCCTAATTATTAACGCCCAAGCCTCTCGGCTAACCCAGCTGGATGTATCACAAAAAAATTTGCAATATAACCGATAGCTGTGCAGGGTCGTCTGCAAATTTCTGTGAACCATTCTATAAAAAATATTGCTACGCTTTAAAGAATTCAAGAGCATTATTCATATTTTAAAATTACTTTAAAATCTTAAAACTCATTTAAATTCTAACAAAATTCCTTAAAAATACTTTAAAATTAGTTAAAATCTGTAGAATTCATTAAAAATATCTTGAACTCTTTTAAATATTTTGAAATCATTTAAAATTCGTTTAAAAATTAAATTTTCTTATAAATCAAATAACACCCGTTAAATCCCTTGGAATTCCTAAAAGTCTTTTTGAATATTTTAAAATATTTTTAAATTACATAAAAATCCTTGAACTCTTCAATTTTTTAAATATCATTTAAAATGCTTTATAAGATTTTAAATTTCTTTACTCACTTTTTAAACCATATTGAATCCATTGAAATGCCACAAAATCCTTTAAAATCACTCAAAATCTCTTATACTTATAAAAATTAATTCAAAGTCTTTAAAATCTCATGAAAATTCTTGTACTTTTTGGATTTGTTCTAACATCTTTTAAACTTCTTTAAAATTACTCGAAATATTTTAAAATTTATTTATAAATTCTTTTCTTTATTAATTAAAAAGAATTTTTACATCCCTTGAAATTATTTTGAAATTCATTAAATACTTCTCAACACTTGAAAATACGTTGTAATTACAAAATAATACATAAACTCTTTTGAAATTTTTTGAAATTGTTTAAAAATCATTTAAAATAATTTGGAATCATTAAAAACTTGTAGAGCGTAAAGGGAAATTGAGGAATAAGTATGTCATAATATTGGTGAATATTTAGGGATATTTCGGAATATTTTGGAATATCAAAAATATTTGAGATTATAAAGTATATCAAGAATACTCAGAATATTTTGAAATATTGAAACAATATACGTGTATAGGAATGTTTAGTGAATGTATCAGGAATATTGTAGTAATCGACCGCTTGTCCTATAGAAATAAATTGCTCTAAAACTATTTTATTTTGAAGAAACAATTTTTTATTTCAAGTACATGTTACATCCAAGTTTTTGGTATATATTTATAATTATCGGCGATCTTATTAATAGGAGTTACAAGTAAACTCTAACCAACGTTAGTTTTTTGCAGAATAACGTACAAATAACAATCATCGCTGATCGAATCCATTTGAAATCAGACGGGCCCTAAACTTGAAATCGCAGAATCCCTGAGGGCGAAATATGTTGTTTTTTTAGAGGAAATTATACTTTATTCATACTTTCAAAATTTGCAGAGAATAATTAAAAGGATTTCTTAAAAGCAATAACTTTTTTATGTTTCTAAATATTGCAAACTTTTATCTTAACATTTGTTCGTATCTATAGTTGTTTTCAAGAAAAATGAGAAAATTCGATTCTAACAAAAAAGAATTCTCCTGGCTACTAAAGTTATTGAGCAAGCATCAAACTCATAAGATATTTTCATTATAAATGCACCAGTTCAAAAAATTATTGACAACAAATTTAAAAGTCTGTTTTTTTGAGAAAATCGATTTTTAATTTTTTCAGAAAAACTGCTGCCATTTCATTACTTTTGAACCTTTTTCCAAATTTCCGGTGTATTTTGAAAGAAGACGATGAACGATATTGGAATCAAAGAGAAAACATTGAATATCTCAGTTAGGCTGAAAGTTATAGAGTTTAAAGAAAAATATTCTGGTTTTTTGAAGAACAATGCACAAAACTCAAATACGCATACATTTTTAGAAGAAATTCTGTTTGGAAATCAGAAAAATACGTATAACCTTATATCCCCTAAATAATAACATATTTTGCTTTCGAGAGATTCTGCAATTTCAAGTCCCTGTCTGATTTGAAGTGGATACTTTAAAACCGTTAAACATTAAACAAATGCTTTGGCCGGGGGCGAGGACCGCGGGGAATTTCGCTACCTTCGCGCAGTAGGGACTTGCAGCTACATTTTATAGAACTGAGGTCTATAGATCTTATATTGAAGTACTTCACAAACACTTGATACCTGGAATCGAATTTTTATGAGATTTTTAATCATTTTTACATTCTCATTCCTGAGAATGTAACGTAATCGTCCAAATTTTCAATCTGTGGTTTTTAACAAATCTTTACGTTTCAGCACTCACAGAATCTGAAAACCATAAAATTTCATGGGTGTCTATCTGTATGTATGTCTGTATGTATGGTTACCTGAGTGTTGTAGCCACGCTAACTTTTGAAGGATTTGTCCAATTGAGTCCGCATTTAATACACTTCTGAAGGTCCCAAAAATAAAGGCTAAGTTCGTTAATCAGATATTTCGAACCAAAATTAAAAAATTGAGAGCATTTTCAAAATTTCAAAATTATTTTGTTGAAATTTTATAAATTGTTGTCAAAGTTTCTTATATATGGGTAAAATACTTGCAAATTATCTAAGCAAAATTTTTTATTTTGATGAAAATTAGAAAAGTTATATACTTTTAAAAATTTTCAAAAAATAGAAAAAATTATTTCTTTCATAGATCCAAAAATTTTCACTAGATACCAAATATATTTTAAAACTATTTTAGCCGAATTTTTCGATAAGCGCACATTTGTAAAAATTAGAGCCTGTATAATCTAACAGTAGAGCGCGAAGCTCGATTATGGCAATGAGAATGTAATCGTCAAGGGCGTAGGTGCTTTGAGAACCTTCTTTAATGTCAAATTAAAAAAAAGGTTCAGCTTTACCTCATAATTGTAGTTTATGAGGGATTTGAATTAAAG
>NC_046657.1:105764972-105767043 GCF_010883055.1 Belonocnema kinseyi | reverse complement strand
CCCCCCCCCCCCAGACTTTTTTTGTTTCCTCGCCTGAAAAGGCCGATGAAAGGCTATTCCGGAGAATGGCTTCCGTGACGCCTTCAATACTTGGAAATCGCGCTGGCAGCGCTGCATCGACGCAGAAGGAGCCTATTTTGAAATTTTTAAAAGAATTGTAACGAATGGCTCAATAAATTTTTTTAAATCGGCTCAGTCGTATTACTTTCCGGACAAACCCTGTAGATATCGAAGGATATTTATTTGTATTGTGTAATAACACCACTTTAAGGCTTAGTTTTGAAGAATCTATAAACAATCTCCACTCCACAAATTCGTATATATCTTTTTTTAATTCATTCATAAGACAATGAACATTGTTACAGCATACCAAATCGTCTTCTTCTGTAAAGTATTTTCGGAATGACTCATCCCTATTCCGATAAAATGAAACGTTTGCTTCTTTAGATAGCATATTTCTTCCTTTCAGTCTTAAAGTTAGCAATTGAGCCCCACCTTTCGGCAGCCCTAGTTCTCCGATTAAATCATTCAGTTTTTCTTGATTGAATAGGCTCGGCATACCATCTTTTTTCTTCTTTACAACATATTCTTCCTGATCAATGTCATCGTTACTCTCGCTGCTCTCTTCATTGATATCTTTATCAGTTGCTTCATCAATCTCCATATCAACCACAGATTCATCAAGGGCTACTTCATGATCTCTTTTATTACTTATTTTAGATGTAGAAGATACGATTGCGCTGAACACGATTGCATACTGAATTTTTTGCAAATTACTGCAGTTGAATCCTTCTATGTCAGTCAACCAAACATAACAATCTTCTTTTCTCTGGGGCTTCCGCCAAACACTTGGTATAACAAACTTTATTTTCGCAGCATGCTCATTATGTCGATTTAACATTGATCTGCAAGCCCAGTTGATCATTTTGGACAAATAAAAATAGTTTCCTTGCATCACCGCACATCCAGCACATCCAAAGCAGTACTAATATATTGGACGTAGGTTTTCAGTGAAGTTTTTAAAATTTCACTTCATCTTAAAATTACCGCAAACTTAGCATTACCCATCAACGTTTCCAGTACATTCATGTACATATTCTCTTGAACGCGATCGTGTTTTGCGGTTTTTCATATTAGCCATAGATGTATCAAAAACTCACACGGCAGGGCTCCCGTTCCAATCGCAGATGAGTCCGCCGGCCTAGCGGCGATAACCCCCATACCTCCCTAGGACTAAGCATGGGTGCTTTCCAACTTCGATAAGGACAACGTCAACTAGTCGTCAGAATTATTTCTACAATCTGGGGTAGGAGCAAATCTTGAACAAATGTCCGAGATTTTGTATAACTTTCAGGCTTTAATGTAAAACAAATGTGGAATAAATCTACGAGAGTTCTGTTAACTTTATATTGAACTCCGGTTTAAAAATGTTAATAAAATATATGGAGAAATTCATGGAAAAGCGTTGAAAACTTTCGTAGAAATCACATTTGAGGTATTGAGAGTTTGTGATCACATCATTGTTGCGATGTCCTTAGGGAGATTTAAATAAGCGCACTATTGATAAAGCTCCACCTACGAACAAGCGTGCCTGGCGGAAGCTAGCAACAGTGCGACTACTCGATGAGTCTACAATGTTCCTCGAAACGAGTAGTTTGTTTTGCTCTAGAATTTAGATATGCATAATACTCAGTTTTCAATTTAATTAAATAAACGAAATTATAATATTATATGTCCAAGTGTTGAATGTGTCTACATCCACTACAGTTGTAAGGTCTAGCTACCTCAATTCTGCTCGATAATATATTTATCTCGCGCTCCGCACTCGATAATGTATTTACATCGCGTTCCGCGCTCGGTCTTTGCATTACCCTTCACATTTGTGAACAGACCACAATGCGAAATTTTCTACATTGTATGTTAAAAACTATTATGTCAAATTCCTATTACAATTTCTTTTTGTGTGTACCTTGGTTTGGCATTGCTTATTCAGATATTGCAAAATAATGTTCACATTTTATTTTTCCTGATCCTAATAGGACCCTGTTGTGGTTGTTTACTCCTTTTCCCT
>NC_046657.1:105745833-105764872 GCF_010883055.1 Belonocnema kinseyi | reverse complement strand
ATAAATTTAACATCTGGGCAATTAAACGAATACTCAGTCGACGGTCTGAGTTAAAAACTTTGCGCACACGAGTCACATTGTCGGTGTTTGTCGAAGTCGAAGGTCTTCCAGCACGGTCTTCATCGGCGACCTCTTCCCGGCCCTCCAGAAAGGCCTGGTGCCACCGAAACACACCACTTCTTGCTAAAGCAACATTTGGGTGAGCCTGCTTGATCATATCAAACGTCTCTGTCGCAGATTTACCGAGTTTCACACAGAATTTAATCGCGTACCTCTGCTCTAACGAACGCTGCATTTTCGGCTTGCACCACTCACAGAAACACGTCGCGTGAAAATGCCTGTCCTGACTCTCCAAGTGCTCGGAGACAACTGACCAGCTGCTCGTTCGTTAGCTAAGAACGCCCTCGACCAAATCCAGTCGGTGCGCGCACGCTCCGAAGTACAGTCGCGGCGGAAAAAAATCAGTCCTATTACTTTTCGGACAAACCCTGTATAGCACACTCGGTAATGCTTAAGGAAGAATATGCAAACATACAAATGGTTTTGGGTAAGATTAAATACAAAGAACGGAAATGGTAGATTTGCGGCGATCTCCAGATCTTGACAATGATTCTAGGTCAGCAATCTGGTTTTACGAAATTCGCATGCTTTCTTTGCTTGTGGGATAGCAGGTATCCTAAGAATCATTGCGTTAAGAAAGATTGACCAGCTCGAGAACGCATCAAAAATAAATTTAAAAATGTTATAAACAAACCTTTAATTGACAAGGGAAAAAATTCTACTTCCTCCTTTGCACATCAAACTCGGTTTGATGAAACAGTTCGTAAAAGCTTTGGATAAGGAAGGAAAATGATTTGCTTATTTCTTTAAATGATTCCCAGCTTTATCTAGTGCGAAATTGAAAGGAGTCTTTGATGGGCCTCAAATTCGTAAGATGTTGAGAGCTGAAACGTGCATTGATACAATGAATGTCAAGGAACGAGATGAATGGCTGAGCTTCAAGAATATGGTTGAGAATTTCTTAGGCAATCACGAAAGTGACAACTATAAGAAATTGGTGTCTGACTTGCTTAAAAACTACAAAAAATTGATTGCGTGATGAGTTCTAAGCTAAACTTTCTTGATTTCCAGCTGGAAAACTTCCTGAAAAATCTTGCAGATTATAGTGAGGAACAAGGAGAACACTTCCATCATGATATCAAGGAACTGGGAAGATGTTGCCAAGGTAGATGGAATACTAATATAATGGCAGACTTCTGTTGGACGCTTAAAAGGGAGAGTGTTCATAGTGGCAAGAAGCGGACACGAAATCCATTGCACAGATCTTTCGAAGACAAGAGAGTTCGAAAGAATAAATAAAGTCGTTATCATGCCTTTACTGATCGTTAATACTGATAGAAGAAATTAAGAATAAAAGAAGTGAAGGGT
The DNA here is from genome assembly GCF_010883055.1 of Belonocnema kinseyi. Lineage (NCBI taxonomy): Eukaryota > Metazoa > Arthropoda > Insecta > Hymenoptera > Cynipidae > Belonocnema > Belonocnema kinseyi. Next base: position 105,763,444 of record NC_046657.1, on the reverse strand, counting down.
TTTTTAGGTTATGGTGTTACGAAATTTCGAGGATATAGAGCTACTTACCCATGACTATGTTGAACCAGAAAAACTCATGAAATTGTTCTGTTTTCCCAAACAAGATTATTCTTCTGAATGAGGTTCTGGAATTGTGAGGTTATGGGGTTATATTATTACAAGGTTAGGGGATTATGCAGTAATAAGCTTATAGGGTGTTACCAGATTAGGGAGATGAAGGTAAGAATGGTACAGGGTAAATAATTTTTTTGGTTTCAGTGGTTTATTGGGCGCTTTTGAGGTTATATGAAAATCCTGACGTGTCGGCGTTAAGCATGTTGCATATTCAGTTTTACTACACAAGACTTACATTATGCGTGTACTAATTTTGAGTACACCTTCTTTTGAAATGCTAAAGATACAACAGGTGAAAGAAACCATGGCAAAAAGGAGGGAAAATGCGCATAATTTAGTAAATATTACCATTTGGATAAAATATTTCTCAATAATGTTGAGGTATACCTGCAAAGGAGTATCTTTCCTCTTCTGAAAATTTTCGAAAAAATGGCTTGTGAAGAAAACTGGCTTTTTATTGTTATGGTATTTCATTATTCGATGCTTTTTCTAAATATATCAATTTTATCAAAAAATGATATAATGAAAATATGCATCTCTGGGAGTAGGTCAACATTTGTTTGAAACATTTTCCATCTTCTAAATGTACACCCATTTTCAACCTTTTGAGTCACGTACTGGGACTGCTGGTAGTGAATTAGACGGGTAAGAAATTTCCAGAAGGCCACGACGGCCAGCTATGCGTGGCCTGGTGTCGAGAGGCCCACCAGGGAGAGGGAAGAATCGGAACGAAGGGAGAGAGCACCTAGCACAAGTGAGGGGGAGGATTTGTTGGAGAGAAAAAGGGATAGCAAAAAGAGTCCTGAGAAAAACACGCTAGAGAGTCCCTTTAAAAGAAGCGTACGAACACGTAGGTCACCCCTTCTCCCTAAAAATGGAGGGGCAAACAGAGAAGGATGTATGTGATAAACGTATGTAAGATGGGGATATCGGTGATTGACTATGTTATCATGAATATGCAAGGGTGGGAGTTAATAGAGAAATTCACAGTGGTGAGGAGGGTGGAATCAGACCATCAGCCATTAAGTTTGTGAGAAAAGAGGGAGGATGGCGAAAGCCAGGGTGGTGAACAAGGGTCGTCAGGGGAGAGGGTGTCATGGACGAGAGATGCGATAGAGAAGTATCAGGAGCAGTTGAATAACGTAAGCTTTTAGGGGGAGTCGGTGGACGGGATACGGGAGGATCTGAAAGAGAAAGTGAAAGAGTGAGTTCAAAAGATGTTATTCAGGAAAAAGAAGAAAGGAATGGTGAAGCCGTGGTGGGATAGGAAATGTAAAATGATGAAGAGAAAGGTGAAAAAGAAGTACAAAAACTGGAAGAAAGGAACCTCGAAAAGGGAGGAGTACGTAGAAATAAGGAAGGAGTTTATGGTGATGAGCAAGAAGAAAGAGCAGGAAAAGGAAAAAAGCTGGAAGAGGAGTTGAGAGGTGTTAAGACAAAAGAGGACGTGTGGAATATAATTAATAGGTGTAGGAAACGTAGGCTGGGGATAAGTGAGAAGATAGGGAGAGACGAATAGAGAAAATTTGTTAAAGTTTCATTTTAGGATTCAGATACGCGGAAGAGAGCTGAGGGGATCATAAGAATAAGGGAAGTAGATGGAGAGGAGCTGCATGACGAGGAGATAAAGAAGTAGATAAGGAAGTTGAATAAATCTAAGACAGCAGATAGGCTGCGAAATGAACTGAGTTTTTTGGGAACTGTGCTATGTGGGTAATCCGAGGAATCCGAGGCTCATCCAAAAAATATTTTCAACCCTTCCCAATCCTAAAACAAACATTAACTTGAATACGATTAATCCAAGCTCGCCATTCAATTATTTCCAATCCGAACGAATGTATCCGTTTCTAGAAAATCTCTCAAATTTTACGTTTTTCGTGTATATTTCAGTGTTATCCGGAAAACTTGATATGTGTTAAGTTTCTTCCCTGAATATTTTTTTAGTTTTCGCGTATCTCGCAGTTTTCAAGATAACTCCAGATTTTTATTTCGAAACTCTTTCTGCTATACTAATTCGGAGTGCCCGATGACCATCACGGAATTGAATATCCTGAAAATGTTGTCCCTTTCAACATTGAGTATATCCACCTATATACGGAGTTGCTAACTCAGTGTGTTTGAGCAGAACCATATACAGATTCAATTGTGGTATTACTGAATGCCCCATCTATGTCTTGAAACGCTGGTATCGCTACTTCATATTTCCGAATTTCGTTATTAATGTGAGAGGTAGACGCAAAGAGAGCTTCTACAGTACATCTGCCTTTTTGAAGCGTAAATTGATTTCCATAGAAAAGTTTTTTCGTTAGGATTTTCACTTTAATGTAAAGAACCACTGACTTTTCTGGTGTCTTCACCATGAGCAAGGTATAGCTTATCAATCTGAAGCATTTTTCCTGATAGTAGGTGTCCTCATCTGGCTTAGGAATGAAGATTGCCTTAAACTTCCTGCATGCTAAAAGAGTGTGTCCCATTGCTAAGCATTCCCGAAAGATACCGCACAATGAAAGTACCAAGGACTGAAATAATTCTTGTATTAACACAAGCAAATTCTTGGCGTATCAGGCAATAGGGCGTCAGGCATTTGTGCAGCATAATTGGAATTCGATCCATGAGTTTGTACTAATGGCAATTTTTCTGTATACTTCGACCATGGCCTTAGTGGTTCGGAACCCACCTTAAACTGTAGGACCCCTTAAAAGAAACTAAATAACTACCAAGGTACAGGCTCCGTGTGGAGCGGACTGGCCTTACGAGTCACTAGTCGGCTTTGAGAAGACACACATTCACTCACATAAAAACTAAGAAAATGCGTGTAATATGTGCATCTAACTAAAGACCTCAGAGGGTCCGCTCCGTCTACTCTAACCTGATCGTATTCCCCTTTCTTTTCAGGTATTTAAGTCTAGGATCCCACCAGCACGCATCATTGTCTATTTTCTTAATACGAAGAGGACAATTTATCCTCATATGCTTTGTTCATACCTTTTTATAGGATGTTGACAGGACGTTCTGTTTATTCAAAGGACTTGATTCTGCCTAACATAACGCTCAGAAAACTAATTTGTATTTGTGGCAGCTGACCCAGTGGCTAAAGCTTGGCTACACAAGTTTTTGGCCGAGACAAGGCCTTGGGAAGGCGCATTTCTGAAGGTGGGTGGGGTTGAGTTGCTCCAGAAGATGGTTAGGACTACGGCGTGGTTCCCAGGTAAATTGATGGACCCGCATGTGATTCTCCGTCGGCTGGAGGGATTCAACCCGTCACTTAAGACAGGGTCCTGGTGGATCGTCAGGCCAACTTTAAAGTGGCCAGCCAGGGGCAGGAGGAGCCTGTCGGTGGACAGGAAGATCGGTATCAGATCTAAATGACTGCTCCCGTACTAACCATTTCCCAGATTAACTTCCATCATAACAAAGGCGTCTTTGCAGTTTTGCAAAGGCCTGAAGGTGATAGGCAGGGATCTTAAAGGAATAAGAAAGCTAGTCATGGGATCGGCTAACATTCCATATGACAGCGACACCAATCCACCAGTGGAGGTACACACGCTGGTGAAATACTGCAAGGTAAGGGGTCTTCCTCTTCTGCTGGGGTGCCATGTTAACTCCCACCATACTTTGTGGGGTAGCAAGGACATTAACTCAAGAGCTAATGCCCTATAGGAATACCTAATGACCACTGATTTAGATATTCTTAATACGGGGAACATCCCGGCGTTTCGTAATTCGGTCAGGGGGGGGGAGTCATTGATATCACTCTCTGTGCCGGTCGTTTTACAGACAACAACAAGAAGTGGAGAGTCTCAGATGAGCACACTATCTCAGATCACAAACTGATAGAGTTCATGTTGGAGTCCCCTGTACCCATCGTCCCTAAATGGCTCAAAAATTCAAGCAGAGGGGACTGGAGTCAGTTTTCCACAGAATTAAGAAGTGCACTCTCAGGGGTACCCAGGTCAATTAAAGACGTGGATACCCTGGAGACAGCGGCCGAGATTTTCACGAAAGCCATCAAATCCATTTATGAAAGTAATTCTCGGCCTTCAAAAGTCCGAAAGGCTATAGAGACACGTTGGTAGAATACGAAACTCGAAGAGCTTCGCAGGCAAACCAGAGAGAGGTTCAGACATGTCAGTTCTGTCAAAACGAAGAAACTATGGACTTCATTTACATCGATGAGGGATGAGTATACGAGTGCAATACGTAAGGTAAAGCATGAAAGCTGGACCAACTTTTGCCCTGATACGGAGAAAGGAGCAGAGGCGACTAGACTGGATAAGCTGCTTTCTCGAAACCCGGATTCTATTCTCGGGACTTTAAAATTGCCCGGCGAGGGATACTCAGAGTCTAAAGGAGATACCTTGGCTCACCTGATCAAGGCACATTTTCCGGGCTTCGAAAAATTAGGAGAAGAGAGGACGACACCTCCATTGTCACCCCAGCCAGGATCAGGTGGGCCCTAACGTCTTTCAGTCCTTACAAGTCTCCCGTTCCGGATGGTATATATCCAGTCCTCTTACCGAGGGCTGGTGAGATCATTATTAGGCCGCTTGTGAGACTTTCTAGGGCTAGTTTGACGTTGGGTTATGTTCCGGCGGGATGGAGGGGTACGAGAGTAGTCTTTATTCCGAAGGCAGGCAGGATCGGTTGTACTTCAACCCAAGGATTTCCGAACCATCAGTCTCACATCTTTCCTACTAAAGCAGTGGAAGGACTCGTGGGCAGATATATCCGCGATAAGGTCTTGTCACGTAGTCCTCTTTACAAGCAACAGCACGCCTATAGGGCTGGTCACTCGACGGAGACGGCCCTAAGCACTGCAGTTAACCTAATTAAAGAACAACTGAAGCAGAATGGTCTCACGATTGGAACCTTCATGGACACCGAAGGAGCCTTTAACTACACCTCTGGAGAGGTGATCAGGAATCAGCAAGTTAAGCATTATAATAATATATATTTATGGCAATGATTTAAATTTTCAGGGATAAACTCGAGTGCGAAGCACGAGATACGTGATGAGAATGTGTTCATTAAAGCCGAAGGACCTTTAACAAAAGAGAATTCACAATCACCAAATTACTGTTGTCGATTCTTTCACCTTTAGTTTAAAAAAGTCCATGCACAAAGATCGAGCGCGTAGTGCGAAGTTAATAAATTATCGAACGCGAAGCGTGAGATAAATAAATTATCGAGCGCGAAGCGCGTGAACCGACAGTCACACTCTCTAGGCGCGCTCAAACTTGCAAGCGAAGCGAGCTGCGCGCGATGAGAATGTGCCCGCGAGGAGGTCTCAGTTATCCAGATTTCATTTCTTCCAAAATTCAAACACAGAAGTAAGAAGTCGTGAGTCGAAAGTGCGCAAGTATAAAGTCAGGAAAGTCCGTAATGATGGAAGTAATTAAACAAATATCCAAAAGATGTTGCCGCAAATATGTTTCATGAATTAAATAAACTTCGATTTTTATAAAAATATAAAGTTCAGAATATTTTAGTTTCTGTAGTGTTTTTTTTCGAGGCGATTATATTTTTTGAATAGTTCCTTTCAAAGAACTAAGGTTACGGAATTTTATTCTATTTTAGGAAATTCTCACCAGAATTGGATATTTGACAACAGTAGCAGTCGGGTCTTATAAAAAACTTACTAATGCATACAATTTAAGGTAATGTTAGAGAATTCAAGCCGGAATCAGCTATTTCTTGACTGACACAGTTAGATCTTGTAAGCAAATCAGAATTTCCTTCAATTTAATGGTATGTTAGAAAATTTTAAATAGAATTGGATATTTTTCAAAAGAGACAGTGAAGTCTTTTAGACCCTTTATAGATTAGAACCTACAATTGTTCGACGAGACGTCGCTCACATAACCTAAAATATGTCAAGCTGTTATATTTTCAGGAAAGAACTAACTGGTTCTGAAGAAAAATATAGGAATTTCATAACCTAAACTTTTTCAAATTTATGAAATTCCTAAGAATTTAACCCCAATAACACACAAGGTTGTAGAATTATTGCTAGAATGTTTATGTAAAACATTAGCCACATTACAAATAAATATTGCTGCAACGTTCAAGAAAAATTTAAATGTCCTACCCAGGCAATGTTGGTATCGAATATTTCTGCAACATTTCAAAAGAATAGTAAAATTGCGCTCGCTTTACATATGTAAAAAGTTTCTTAATTTATTATTTTGTTATATTATTTTGAATTACTTATACTCCTATCATTAATTTAAAGAACCTTCTTTTAACTTAAGTAATAGAAAGCCACGTATTCATATCTTTATTTGTAATTCTATTCACATATAAATCGAAAATAACAATATTTTTTGTTCAATGCAAAAGAAATTATTTTTTTGAACTTATGTACTTTTAATATTTTTTCTTCGTGCCTAACTATGTAACTTTTTATGAATGAATTTTTTAGGACTGTACACACTAACTGTACACATTAAAGTGTATACGCTAAAACCTTGCAAATTCAACTCTGCACTCTAACCTCGAACATTAAAGTCTACACAAATAAACTCTTCACGTTAAAATCTGCACATTTAACTCTACACGTTATATATAGTCAAGATATAAATTTTCCTGGCAAAAATGTCTACAAATTAAAATGGGCATTCTAATGTCTACACGTTACACTCTACACGGAGAAACTATGCACATTAAACTCTACACGGTTAAATGTACACGATATTATATGTGCACATTTAACACTGCACGTTTAAGGCTTAAGTCTAATATTAATGTGTGGATAAACATCTTTTGTAATTATAATTGTGTTGAAATACTTGGAGAATCGGAATTTTCACAAGTAGTAAAAAAAGCCTTAGGGCGACAAGTACTTAAAACTTATCTGCATCTAGGATTCAAAAATATATAATAAAGTTTAAAATGCCCAAGGTACGCCTCCCAAAATTCTGACGACAGTAAACCCATGACGCAGGTGACAAAAGCACATTCTTTTAAGGATAGTCTGATTTTAGGAGTTTCATTTTCTATGAATGGACATTCAATCGATGCAGCGCAACATGGTCCATCAACTTGGGGTATGCTGGGCTGATGCAACGCTGATACAATGCTGTCTTATCCCTATTTTTTTATTTAACTTCTTGTCTCACTGCGGAGATATTTGTTGTTAAAAGTAACAACAACGCTAAGTTCTTTTTATAATGTTCCAGGGGAATTCCAGCAACGTTTCGTGCTATTAGGGTACTAATATTAAACACTGATAATTAAATATAAATTTGGAGTGGCCGATCGGATTCAATCAATTTAAAGACTCAAATAATGTACACCGAGACTAATTTCAAATCCAAAAATAAAATTTCTGGTCGGTTCATGAAGACGATTATTATTTTGAAAAATTTTGAGTGCGACAAGGAAATTTGAAGCAACTTGCGCACGTGAGGTTACCCAGTGGGCAAAAAGTTAAGGATGCCCTAGAGACGTCTTTGGGACATCCCTAAGACGTCTTTTATAACATGTCTTTGAGTTATCCTAGAGATGCTCTTAAAACGTGTAATGTCAGCACAAAAGATGTCCTGAGAACGTCCATGTCTCTGAAACGTTTGGACGTCTTGAAGACGTTGATTGGCCTGACATAGGACGTCCTAGGAACGTCCAAGGGACGTTCTAGAGGTTTTCATAGTTGTTTGCCCACTGGGTACAAAACTCTACAGGCAGGTTCGAATTTGCTGGGGGCGCTCGTTATTTTTGGAAACATTGATCGATATTAATAGTTCCCCTAAAATTTTATTTTCGTATATTTAAGTGGACATGCTTGAGAATATTTAAGTCCTGAAACGAATCTACTTTAACAGGCCACGCAGAAGTTTTATTTAATTATTTAAGTAATTTTTAATTTAAAAAATATCACAATGATACTCAAAACTTATTCTATTCCTAACAGTTTACTGAATTTTTTTAAATCTCCTTGCGATTAATCATTGTCTAGATATCGTCATGAGAAATTTTCAATATCATCAGAGAAGGAATTAGATTTGTGCATAATTTGACCCCCCACCCCCGTCTTCGTTTTTTTCAAATGTCGACATTTTGAGGCCCTCTGAATCCGAAAAACGAATGCGTCTGCCTGTATGTCTGCATGTATGCCTGTCTGTGAGCGCGATGACTTTTGAAAAAACTAATCTATTAGATTGACCTTTGGTATACGAACATTTTCTCCGAATGAATTTTTTGGATCAAAAAAAGGTTTTCTTAACAATTTTCTGAATTTTTTCGAAAAATTAAAATTTTGACGTAACAAAACATAATGAAAAATAAAAGATTCCATTTTTGGTAAACTCTGCAAAATACGACGAAAGGTGAATGGACAAAAATTTTGCACGCGAGAAAGGTCTACAAATGTTTTATTTTTCACTTTTTGATAGGACATGTAGTTTTCGCTTTATCCGTAAAAAATAGCATTAAAAATAGAAAAATAAATTTGTACACAAACGGCACAAGCTACAATAACATTTTAACTAATAGAATTTTTCGCCTAAATTATGTACATTGCATATATTGCATATATGACCTTAAACACTTGCATACTTTTGCTTAAAAAAATTTAGATTAAATACAATTAAATTCCTGAGGAAATGACACAAGTTGGATTCAAAAGTTGAATAACAAAATAATTTTTTATATGATGCGCACTTTAAAAAAATTTCAAAACAAGATAATGAAAATAAGTATGTTTCAATACCAATACATATTATACATTGTAATAATAAAAATTTATTAAAATTATACATTTTTCATTGTAGTCGAGAGTAAAAATTAGTGAAAAGAAGAAGCAAATAATAAAATCATAAAAAATAAGATTTGAATATTATTTTGCAACATATGAATAAGCAGTGCCAACCCGAAGTGCAGAAATAAATAATAGTGCTGTACACATTGTAGAAAAGTTCACGTTGTTGATCAGATCGAATGCAAAGCAAAATATACGTGATGAGAAGCTCTTCGTCAAAGCTGAAAGAGCTTTAATAAAAGAAAATTTGCAATCACCAAGTTATATTTGTCAATTTGCTGGCCTTCAATTTTAAAAAGCCAGCGTACAAATCTGGGGAAATGTTAAAACCGAGCGCGCAGCGCGAAGTAAATTGCTTGAAAAAATTGATTTAAATTTTATCATTTTGAAATAAAACCAACTATAATTTTCCCCAACCCCAAATGCAGTACATATACATACAGGACATAATTGAAGTGAAGGCGTTTATCTGCTGTTATTATCTTAAGTAGTAGATGTAATTAACAAGAAAATAGTAAAACCAGCAGAAAGTACATATTTGGTGGCGGACCAGGAAAGATTTTTTCGCGGTTTATAAGAATTTCAGTGTACGTGGGTCTGCCTCTAGTAGACGGTACCATTTCTTATCCTGCATCCACTTCAGCTTTCAAGTACGCTTCCTATCTGTGAGGCTCCAGCACTGGCTCCAACAAAGGCTCCAACCTTAACTCTGACGGAACCATGGGACGGCACTCTAACTGTAGTTGGCGCGATAATCAAATACTTCCCAGATGAAAAAGTTATATATAATTTATATATAGTGGACAAAACACTCATATTTTTCATTTGTTTTACATAGAAAAGTTCATAAAACAAATGAAAAATATCATTGTCTTATCGACTATATATAAACTATATATAACTTTTTCACTTGGGTTTCAAGGCAGTAGTTTGTCAGGCCCCAATTAGTTAGGTGGAATATCGGGCCAAATCTCGGTTGACCGCTATTTTAAGCAGTTTAGGCCGTTTGACGTGCAGGATAATGTCGTTTCCTGATTATTAACCATTTGTTTATTCATATCATATTTCAAAGGTTGTATATACAAAGCTGGTACCGGTAATAAAAAATTGTCGGTACCGGTAAAAAAATGGTCGGTACCAGTAAAAAAATTACCGGCAACTACAATTTTTTTACCGGTTTTTTTTAAAAAGCATATTTGAAGGATAGAGCCTAGACTGCTGGAAGAAGATATTAAACAATTCTTTTTGTCCAAATGTGTTTACTGCTACTGTTCGATCCTCAATATCGGCCATCTTGCTAGTTTGTTTCCCAGACTAAAAATCCGTGGAAAAATGTTATTTCTGTGACCAGTCACAGAGGTGCCTTCTAGTTCGACAACACGTTGTTGGAAAAGGGTAAGTATTTTGATCAAAATGATTTCTGTGACCAGACACAGGGGTGCCTTCCCGTCCCCGCGATTTGTTGGAAAGGGGTAGAGGTTTGACAAAAATTAGTTCTTTGACCAGTCATTAGGGTGGCTTTCCGCCCTTGCGTGGCCTTGGGAAAGGGGTAGGGGTGCGACCTTAAATCATTTCTTTGACCAGTCAAAGGGTTCCTTTCCACCCTTACGTGGCATTGGAAAAGAAGTAGGGGTATCAGCTTAAATTATTTCTCTGACCAGTCATTCGTGTGCCTTCTTGCCCCCACGTGGAGTTAGAAAAGGGGTAGGTGTGCGACCTTAAATTATTTCTTTGACCAGTCACAGAGGTGCCTCCCCCCACGAGATGTTGGAAAGGGGAGGTGTCCGACCTTACATTAGTTCTGCGACTAGACACAGGGGAGCCTTTCCACCCCCCACAAGATTTCAGAAGGGATAGGGGTGCGACCAAAATTATTTTTGCGATCAGTCACATGGGTGAATTTCCACCCCCACGAGACGTTAATAGTAATTCTTGAGTCAAAATCAACGATAAAGTGTGATAGAAAGTGTGACATAGAACGTTTCGTTAAACGCATCGAAAGCCAAAAATGATCAAAATAACTTCTCAATTACATGGCCTGACTCTAAAATGCGTAAGAGTCCCTTTCGTATGCTTTTTACTGGTACAGATAGTGTATATAAACTTCGTAAATAAGAAACGTAATGCCAGCGCGGAAGGGCTAGCCACTACGTTTCTTAAATTGCATGGATTCCTTGAATGCCATGAATTCCTTAAATTGTCGGCAAAAATATTGCCGAAGCTCGGTTACCATTATCACGCCAATGACGAAATGCTAACTATGACCGTGACTTGGCAGCCAAGGCTTGGCTCCCATAGTCGGCCCAACACTGGGTACCAATATCGGACTAACCTGGATGCCGGAGTTAATTCAAAACTGATAAAAAATCATTGAATTTTTCTTAGGACGCATCTGCTTTATCAATTCGTCATTATACGACTGCATATCGTTTGAATATTATTTATAATTTTAAGAATGCTATAGTATAAGGATATGACATAAAAGGCATTTAAAAAATAAATATTAATTGATTGCGAGTACTTTGAATATAAATATTAATCTTCCCGTTTAGATTGAATACATATATTACATTTGGAACATTATATTACAAATAAAATTTCTATCGCTACGGGTTATTGTACTTATTTCTATATTCCTAAATTTATCCTCGTAAGATACAGTTCAGAAAAGTTAAAGATGAAATTTTAAGCTCTCTTCTTCTAATTATTTATAATAATGCGTTTTTATATGAATGTAAATTACACGAACTGTTAACAGGAATATCAATACAATAATTTTTAAATAAATAATTTAAATCGATTACAATTTTTCTTAGCGTAATATTTCGTTTTTTCCTTTGTAGACTATTTTACAATTTTTTGCAATTACAGGAAATGTCATTTTTCATAAACATTTGAAATTTTTATTAATAATAGGACTTAGAAATTTCATCGTGAACTGTGACAATTTTTTAATCAAAAATTTTTTTATCATTCGTGTAAGATTTATGTTTGAGGTGCTAAAAGTGAGGCTTGGCGCAATAAAGTGTCAATTATGAGCTAAGCATCAGTGGAGGATCAGTAAACATAAAAAGGCAATATAGACTGCCAGCATTAGCTCAACATTGGGCCGATTTAAATCAAACATGGTTTGCCGTGGTAAAAGTGAAACTGAGCCCAACAATGTGCCGTCACTGGGCCAGACTTTGTTTGATCCTCGTGAAACATGATTCCCCGTACTAAAAGTGAGACTTGGCGCAATAAAGTGCCAATACTGGGGCAAGCATTCGTGAAGGATCGGCAAATTCAAATAGATAATATAGGCTGCCAATACTGTTTTAATACTGGGACAATTAAAATGCCGATATTGGCCCAATATCGTTAGCCGACCTTTAGCTGTCAAAATTGGACCAACACTGCGTCGTATATTCAGGTCCGGCAATTCGCACTTGGGTAACAGCATGGAATCGACAGTTTGGAAAGCTCCAATGGGACTTACAGGAAACGTGCCTGGACCGTTTCAAAGGTGCCCGCGGATCGTTCCAAGGGCGTTCGAGAAACGTTTTGTGCAATACGGAGGTGAATGAGATACAATTATAATTAATGGAGCTTTGTAACAAAGGTTTAGGAATCGTTGAATACAAATCTGCTGTCACCATTTTTAAATTTTAAATGGCGAAAAGTGACCAAAGTTAGATAGTTTCATTTTTTTTTCGAAAAAAAAACTTCATACCTCATACCTGGAAAAAGTATGCAATACTGTAACAGTCTGTATCTGAGGATTTGCGGATTGAAATTTTGAAAGGTTTATAAATGTTCATAAATAATGTTTTTCATACATTTAAAATTAAATTAAAAATAAGATTTGTAACCAGTGTCTGTCTTAAGCTTTTGAATCAGAGCCCCAAATAATCGAGGTACTGATTTTCTCAAACATTTGTATTAATTTTCCAAGTTTTTCGTCTGCTATATTGAATCAGTTATTACTGTGTAAACATCTTAGACGTCGATATGGGAAGTCGCACCTGATTTAAGTTAAAGCAGGGTTCGAAAAGGTAAGGGTAAAGGTTTTTATAACTGCCACCTTTCATTGTTCATTGTCATCTTCTCAATAAAAATCGCTATCACAATGTTTGCAAGTATAGAAACCTGCACGCGTATTTGCACATCTCTAATAAACCGGCCGCTCGCACGAAATGCATTTGATAGAGTAAAAAGCGGTCAATGTGGTCGGCAAAAACATTAAGCAAATGGTGCAAAAGTCTGCATTTCCATCCGATGGTGATGATCGTTTTGCTTTGGAACGCTTGGCTGGCGGTTTTGCCTTCTTTGTTGTTGCGTTCTTCAGTGCTAGTTTTTTCACTGCTGCTGCGTGTTTCTTCGCTGCCGCTGCTTTCTTTGCTGCTGCTTTCTCCTTTAAAATAGCAATTTTTTCGGGAGAAGTCATTCCGATAGAGATATGGATGGTTCAAATGTTGACGATTCAGATGTGACCACTTCTTCTTCCCGACCGATGTTAGTCTGATCAAAAATAATGCGCCCCTGTTTATTTTCGTCAAGGTCAGCGTCAACCGCAAATGCTTCAGCATTTTGTTCAACGACTTGGATAAAATCAGCATCAGTGAAGATATCGGGATTGAATGGAGAAATGCCCGTTGCAGGCAGCCGATCGTATGCTTTTATTTTCTAACAAACAACTTTTAATGGCTTGAAGCAGCATATTATAATCCCTTTGTTGGGTTTTAGGTGTCCTTTTTGGAGTTGACATTGCTAAAAATAAAAATAAATGGATCGAAACACCAGTTAAATGGTAAACAAACAATTTATGCTGACAAAAATGATATTTGACCGAGTTATACGCTTTCAATTGTACACACTGGGGAAAACGAAATGTCTCACAACTAAGCCAGTACTATGTCTCACAACCAAATCATGACATAAATGACATAAAATCAAAAAAAGTTTTTTCACTCTATTTTTGCACACGATATTTGTAAGTTGATATTGCATGGCAGAAAAAATCGATTTGTCTCACAACTAAGCCCTCTCCCCTACGTTGTGTCGTTTGTCGGAGACCGGAGGCTTGCTTTACTTCACCGACTCAAAGAAACCATTTCTAATTAAATAATACATATTTCCTTTTCACTTATCCCCATAAAAGGGGTAATTTTTTGTAATTGCAAGAAAATTTACAGTTTTTCATTATAAAAACAAGGGTGCTTGTTTAACCCATTAGAAAAAGGACTTCTTGTAACCTGTTAACGTTTACCAAAGAAGTAAAGCTGGCCTAAGGTTCGCAATCAGAGGCTATGGTGATTGTCAATTTTCTTTTGTTAAAGTTCTTTCGACTTGAAAGACATTCTCATCACGTTTCTCGTGCTTTGCACTCGATTGTGTCTAAAATTTGAACTTTGCTTCATTATGTACAATACCATTATTTCAAGTGTATATTATATTCATTTCTGCACCGCGAGCTGGTGCGGCTTATTCGAATATTGCTAAGTAATGTACAAATTTAATTTTTCATGATTACTTTAATATTTCCTCCTTATTTAGCACTAATATATTTTTTTAAACTATTTTGTTATTCAACTTTTTAATGCAATTAATGTCTTTTTTCCATAAATTTTATTTGTTTATTTTTAATGTTATTTGTTACGATTTAAACCAAAAATACGCATCCTACCGTAATTTGGCTCGAAGAAAATTTTTAGATGTAATTTAGACAAAAGATGTTATTAGTTAAAATGTTATGATAGATTGTGTCGTTTTATCAAAAAGTTAATTTTTTTAATTTTGAAATTATTCGTATAGCAAAAGTTTATTCCATAGAGTGAAGGCAAAATAGGCTGTTTTTTCGCCTATTTTTCTGACCTCGCTAGCGACTTTATGAAAAATATATAAATATGTTACAAGTATCATGTTACTTATAATTAAAAACCAAAGTGAGCATCGCTTTTTGTTTTTTAGAGATTTCAAAAAATTACCACTATTTAGGGGTTGAGAAAAACCTGAAAAATAAAAAAATAGAAAATATCACTAATTATAAAATAATTTGTCAGAACAACCCCTAATCAGTCAAGAAAATACGTAATTTTACTTTTTTAAGGTTTATTTGATTGAAAAAACATAATAAGAAATTATTTTATAATTAGTGGTATTTTCTATTTTTATTTTTTTGGGGTCGTCTCAACCGCTGGTTGAGAAGGACCCTGGCTCAGCTAGGATGAATACTCTAATGATCTAATTGCCAGGATCATAGGGAGAGACTACGTTGGAACTGGACATTTTTCAGTTCTTACTCGGCTTTAATTGGTTTTCCAATCCCCAAATTACTTTGAGTCTCATTGAAAACATCTGGTTAGCCCTGTTACAGTTTAACATAATTTGGTCAATGTCATCACCTACTGAAAAATGGTCACGTTAATTCTGTTCTAGAGACTAAAGAAATTATGTCAGGATTGAAATTTTAAAGCGGATACAAATACATACCTTTCTAGACTGATCGATATGAGTTCTTTAATTTTATTGTAATTGTTGATGAAAACAGGTGTGTTTATTATTCGTTTTTCTTCTTCAAAATTTAACTCGGGTGAACCCGGTTTTTCATCATATCCACAGATCAATTCAAGTGTCTGATGAGACATAGACGTTATCAATTTAATGCGCTATTTCAGATATCTTGCATAGATCTTGTAGCAGTCTTAAGAATGGGTATATGATGTATAGTTTACAGTTATTCTTTCACCACTGTTGTTTATACACATCGACTGCAAGCGCTTGAGGTGACATTAGCTACCTCTGGATCAGTGTTGCCGCAGTGGGACAAAGAAATATTCAGGTGCACTCTAGCGGCGGAACGAATTCTACTCGGACAAATTCGAACATTTCCCCGACATTTTATAGCTGTCAAATAATTTTAAATTACAAAAAAAATAATATTTCTGACTGAATGATTCTTTTTTATTGCTGTAAAATCAGTTGAAGCTATAGAACATCACAGTTTTCAACATTTTCATCAAATAATTGTCATTTTTTCACCATGTTAAATCAGCATGTTACAAAACGTAGTTTTCAACCACTTTTAAATATAATTTTTGATTATTTACTATGTAAAATCTTTCCAAATCGCAATAGAAATTTGTGTTTAGACTTTTTGAACGAATAAATATTATTTACCAAAGAATAAATAACAATCCTCAATACAATTTAATTGCGTACTGCCTCTACTCACGGCCTTAATTCTAAATTTTAGATTGTAGTAATTTTTATGAAAATTCTAGTATTCGATCTGTAAGTTGTTAAAAGAAAAGCCATACAATAATTTTTTTTTAAATAAAACTTGTGTAGACTTTTTCGACTGACTATTTAATGTGTACACTTTTCACGCGGTGAATTAGGTGCGTTGACTTAAATCTGAACACTTAAATGGGAAGACTATCACATGGTGAAATGAATGTGGAGACTTCATGTGCATACTCTCATGTGGTTAATTGAATGTGTAGAGTTGATCACCTGAATATAGCGTCTACACGCAATGTGCACATTTGTACAATGTATAGACTCGATATGTATTATGCAACAATAACTCAAATAAACAAGATGGGCATTTAACTTGTTGCAATTCAGATTCTACATTAAATTTTCCATTAGAATGTTATGTAATAATTGTAATAGTATTTTTAAAGCGTTAAATATGTAAAAAAAAATTTCATTAATTTCTGCTGAAGGTGGCTTCAAGCGCATACATAATCGCTTCAGTAGTAAGTTGCCACTTTAATCGCAGCCTTCTTTTTCAGGTTTCCACTGTATGGCGCCGGTACCCAGCCGAAATTCTTAGTTACCGGCGGATAACGCCTATCAACTGCTACTCTAGGTGATGTGATTGAAGCCGCCCTTTGCCCATGTAAATGATAGGTATTAAAATTTCTTAAGTTCTTAACGTTAAAAAAACTATTGCAATTATTCAGTGACATTAAAATAGAAAATTTAACGTAGATTCCGAATTGCAACAAGTTAAATGCACATCTTGCTGTTTTTTTTTAGTTTTTGTCGCATGCTACGGAAGGGATACTATCCTGGTAAGAAGGCTTGCATTAAAAAGTATTTCAAAGTTTTATTCATCCAGTGGTAACGTGAGAACTATTGAATACTTATGGATACCGTTTTTGTCCTCCTGTTTTGAATCTTCACGGCAGTTAAGTTATCTCTTAAATTGAATTTCTTTATGTACCTAGCGCCGGCAATATTTTTCTGAATACCACAAAGCAACCAAGAAACGGGAAAATTTGGATTTCTTTTAATTTAGCAAATTTTCCCAATTTTATTCACTTTTTTTCGAATAATAATGCGGTAAAAACCTTTTTTAAAACATAGCATCGGTTTTTCACAATGTATCCTTTCCGTTGACTTGGTCCGCTAGGGTAACTGTTCCTGATGAAAAGTATCCAAGTTCAGACAAAAATCCATAACATAGCCTTAAATTGTTTTAATCTATAAATTTTCTAAAAGAATTAACTGTATCTATTTAAAAAAATATAATCTCATCGAAAAAACCAATACAGAAACTAAAACAGTTTGAAATTTACATTTTTATTAAAATCTGAGTTTATTTAATTCAAGAAACATATTTTCGGCGACATCTTTTGGATATTTTTTTACTTGTACTATACGGTAGCGAGACATGGACTTATCAAGAAAAAGATAAGAGTAAAATTAACGCAATTGACATGAGATTCATGCGCATAATAAGCGGGAAATCCC
>NC_046657.1:105743457-105745733 GCF_010883055.1 Belonocnema kinseyi | reverse complement strand
AGCCTTGGAGGAGATTATGTTGAGAAATAAAAAAAAAAAATTCTTAAAAACGTTGTTTTTCTTGGTCAGGCCGGAAACTTATCAATCCACCCTCGTAATTGTCTTCTTTATTATCTAATGAACTTAGTACTCCGAAGCTGTTTATACGGGTACATTGGTGTTAGCTGAGTTTTGTTTGGGTTTGCCCAATGATTTGTTGAGTCCAGTTTTCCGCTTTTTAGGATCCGGGGCTCCAGATTGATTTCCGTCCATGTTGTTCGCTTTAACTACGATTTTGGCCTGTAGTTAGGCGCCATACGCCTTCGGTGAAACACTCCTAATCAATCAATCATCTTTTAAGCAATTAGTTTTTAGAATCGATGAATGTCTTTAATGTCTCAGAATTCTGTCTAATCTAATCCGTATGCATTCCAATTGCAAGCAAGCCCTATCAACTCAATGATAGACATATGAAGAAGCACAGCGCCAACAGTTGGCCGCAACTTGATCTGATAGTATCAATGCGTGACGTATGTGTGCCATATATAAATTGTATATATGTGAAAAATGTTAGAATTGAATATATTTATCAATAAATTGAATAAACAAAGTGAAAAAGATGTGAAAAGATATATATAAAGTATAATAAATTACTTTTAATACATCTTTGTACATTTTTCATTTTATTTATTCAGTTTATTGATCATTATATTCAATTTTAAGATGCAAAACATATTTACAATTCATATAATAGCACACACGTAAAATAATTAAATATAAAATGTATTAAAATTAGCATCAACATCAAGGGCTACCTCAACCGGAGCATCGCCAGGAAGATTATTCAGCTCTTTTTCAGGCAACGACATGCAGGGAACTATTTTTGTTTTGAAAAAATTTCGCGGACCGCGTAAATAATCTTTCGCCCGAAAACGCAAAAAGCATACTCGATAACTGCTTTCATGAATTTCTCTGTAGGTTGTTTTCTTCAAGAGAGGATTTGACACCGCTTCTAACCACAACATACCCGGCTTTACGTTCTTCGGAAATTAGCAATGCTTGACGTGACGACGATTGACACCCGGGAACAACACACCTCCGTTTGTTTAACTTTATAATCATCGGATTCATTTTTTCAAATAAAATATATACTTTGGCACCGTTTGACACTTTGAATTTTCAAACATTCAAATTCAATGACCTGTTATAGGTGCGTGGTATTAGAATATGTAGCGTCCCACGCCTATAAGTTGTAAATTAGTATCTGACTCCAGAAGATAACCATTGTGTGAAGGTTTAGAAATGAATAACCACAATTTAATAACTCAAAAATTTGAACTTTTATTCAATAGCGTAGAGAACATTGCACGTTGTCAGTCAAGGCGTATGATCGGCCGATCGGTCGGACAGCAAGTGTGCTACGAGTCAAGCTCGAGCAAAGAGGCGACCGTACGCGTAGAGTAGGGGGTACGCTGGAAAAAGCGGGAAGTGCCGATAGAAGCGGCAACTAGGAGTAGTAAGGTGGGAGAGTGCAACTTACTCGTAAGTACATTGAGCTTGGTAACGAAGCTCTCTATAGTTCCGACATGCGATGTCGACCGCTCGGTACATAGGTATCGTAGTGCTATAATCGGGCACTATGAACGCCTGTAACGTATCCCTACACTGTGCAGACAAGCAGCGCCAACAGTTGGCATCAACTTGTACTATGCTTGAAATAATAATCATAATTCTTCATATTCGCCCATTAGAGTTGAGAGGGCCTGATTACAAGTGTTGGACATAGTTTTATGTGCGCCTTGTGAAAGACGGCGACCGACACGCTCTCTGCGCTCGCGCAGCAAACTTCGCAGTCGTCTGCAATCGCGTATTTCTTACACTCGATGCACAACATACTATTCCAATTAAATGGTTGAATTTTTAACCTGAATAGATGAGCTATCAATTGAAATTGTAATATTTCTTACTTCAACGATAAAATATTTTAATTTCAAATATAGAGCAGTGGAGTTCAATATAAAAGACAAGTTTTCAATAAAATAATTGAATCCTCAACAAAATCACAGGTAAGTTCTCACTTATCCATATTTTGTTTTTCCCAAAATTTATTCTTCCCGAAAATGTTAAACATAGAAATACGAGTTTGTGATTTGAAAGTCTGCTTAGTATAAAGGAAGGAAAGACAGTAATGCTAAAACTATTATTATTATTATTATTACACCATTAAGCCATTTCCCTTTCGGGGTAGGCGTGACTCACTCGGCAGGGGAAAGGAGTAGTGTGTGGATGGGATAGAG
>NC_046657.1:105739103-105743357 GCF_010883055.1 Belonocnema kinseyi | reverse complement strand
GCTATCTAAGGATGGTACTATAGAACGCCACCTCAAGGTAGGCCTAGTGGCGCCATCTCTTGGTCAGGCCGGAAACTTATCAATCCACCCTCGTATATGGAAGACATCGATGGAGAAAGATCAAAAACAGTAACCAAGCCTGTTACTCAAGATAATACTGAAAGGAAGGTGAAGTTACCACCGATCGTAATTACGGATTGCATCACGGATTACTAGAAATGCATCAAAACCATAGTGGATTCCTCCACAACCAAAGAGATGAGTGTCAGCTATGCTCCAAACAAACTTACAATTCACTGCTCGGCTATAGTCGACTACTTTAACCTACAAGATAAATTGAAGGAGAAAAAAATGGCGTTCTTCATCTACACTCCCAAGTGGCTTCGCACTAAGCACCTAGTTGCAAAAAGGCTTCCAAACATCCCGCCGGAAGAAATTGTTGCTGACCTGAAACGACAAGGAAGAGTCTGTGAAAGGATCACCTCTCTCAAGAAGCACAAGTCAGTAAACAATCCTCTGAATAATTCAGTCTACATGCTGACCTTCGACAAGGATACAGATCTCAGGAAAGTGTGCGATATAAATTACCTGTATTATGTTAAAGTGAAGTGGGAGAAATATAAAAATTCATGGGTAGTTACTCAGTGCAATAATTGCCAGTTCTTTGGTCATGGTACTCTTTATTGCCAAAAAAGCCCAAGGTGTGTTAAGTG
This sequence comes from Belonocnema kinseyi, assembly GCF_010883055.1. Taxonomy (NCBI): domain Eukaryota; kingdom Metazoa; phylum Arthropoda; class Insecta; order Hymenoptera; family Cynipidae; genus Belonocnema; species Belonocnema kinseyi. Next base: position 105,742,644 of record NC_046657.1, on the reverse strand, counting down.
TGAAAAGAATCACTTAACAGCAAAATGTGATAAGGATAAAAATGACCCCCCCAAGTGTATAAACTGCGGTAGTGACCGTCCAGCGAACTACTCGAAGAGCAGAGTCTAGAAAAGTCCAAGATAAAAGGGCTGCAGCTAGAAATGGACAGGGACGATCCGGAACTTTGGAACTTAAAAGGACAATCAGGCAGGCCTCTTTGTCACCGCCTCCTAGACAACAGGACTTCCCAGCCTTAAGGAAGAGAGAACCTTCTTCCCACTACCAGCCAGCAGAAGAGATTTCCTCCGCATGGGAGCAGCAAAGGACACCTCCTGAGAGAACGAGCGAGAATCTCACCGACTTCCATAGCCTAATGGATGAAATGGGCAAGTTAAATGAACTTACAGATTTAGGTAAGATGTTGAGGTTTGTCGTAACATTGAATAAGAAATTAATTCACTGTAAGATAATATGTCCGAGTAGCAAGTTTTCTATGATGTATTAAATGGATACTAGACGCAATGTTTCTAATTTTGTTTTGGCCCATTAGAATGCCAATGGCTTTAATAAGGACCAAAGTGAACTTAAACAATTCATTTCGAATCATAAAGTAGATATTATGTTGCTGAATGAAACTAAGTTAACTGCGAAGAAACATTTTTAAATGGCTGGATTTGATTGTGTTAGAAAAGACAGAAATTCGGGGGAAACTGGAGAAAGTGTACTGATATTAAACCAAAATTAAATTAAATTTCACGAAGTACCGGTTCAAACTAGAACTTTGGAAGCTGTAGGTATTACGCTCGAAGATAACACTGTCATTTTATCGGTATACAAAGCTCCACAACACAAGCTTGAAATTGATGATTCAAGTAGTATTTTTAAGATATCGAATAAAGTTTTAGTATATGCACCGAAAAATATGTAACTATATTAGTTCAATAATACCTTGAACTAATACGCTTCGCTATAACAATATCGAATGACATCGATTAAGTAAGTATTGAAATGGAGCAGCTCTTCATGTAGAACTCGCAGCGTTCATAAGTTGAATGTCAGCTGTTCTAAAGCATCGAAACAGATACTGTTCCACTTTTGTATCGGGTAAGTAACGAAATTTGAATCACAGTGCGTCGATATAGATATACTCGCTATGCTTTATCCGTTCGACTCTGCTGGTTCGAATGACGACGAACAGCGAGGATCCAACGAATCTGTAACTTAGGAGCTTCGCATGAGCATCGCGCTGAGTTGAGGCGCCGGATAATATGTGTTTTGGGGAAAAATGAAAGAATAATTATTTAAATATCAAATCTCGCGTGCTCTCAAATTTAAACGTTACAGATTCGTTGGATCTTCGCTGTTCGTCGTCATTCGAACCAGCAGAGTCGAACGGAGCGAAGCATAGCGAGTATATCTATATCGACGCACTGTGATTCAAATTTCGTTACGTACCCGATACCAAAGTGGAACAGTATCTGTTTCGATGCTTTAGAACAGCTGACATTCAACTTATGAACATTGCGAGTTCTACATTTTTTATATATAAAGTATAATAAATTACTTTTAACACATCTTTATACATTTTTCATTTTATTTATTCATTTTATTGATCATTATATTCCATTTTAAGATGCAAAACATTTTTTTTCTAGATTCTTCTGCCTTTATGGTTTGGAGGGTTGATCTACTGTCGGTAAGATACAATCTCTGATGATATAGCAGATAAATTTAAAAATGTGAAAATATCTACATGAAGAACTGCTTCATTTCAATACTTAATTAATCGATGAAATTCAGTATTGCTATAGCGTCTGTTCTATGCTCAAACCGATAAAATTACAAATTAAATGAAGAGATCCAGTTCAACTTTTTTACCCACTGAGTTCTAATTTATGCGAAGTGTATTAGTTCAAGGTATTATTGAACTAATATAGTTACATATTTTTTTAAGTGTGGTGACGTGAACGCGAAACATAATGCTTGGAATTGCAGGGTTGATAATGCAAACGGCAGAACCATTTGTGATTATACGCTCAAATATCTTCTTAACATTGTTTATCCTGACACATATACTTTATACCCATACAATAATGCGCTTCCAAGCACTGGAAGCACTGTGGAAGTTAAAGAATTAAGCAAACTGAGAAAAAATTATAAAATGTAGATGTTAAAAATAATTTGCTATGGAAAATGGCTAAATGTTTTACAAAAAGAAACTCAAATGCGATTCCAGTTCTTCATGAATATAATGGTTTAACATTCAGTCACGAAGATAGGGTTGAGCAATTAGCTGAAAATTTTGAAAAAGTTCCCAACCTAACTGAAAACATGGGAGATGATGAGAATGGTAGGTTCGTTTACAGAGCCTTCAATAGAATTAAGGAAAAAACTGTTAATTCCGAAGATGTGACAAAAGTCACGCCTTCTGCGATCAAAAAAGCACATGAAGAGACTTTGGGTATTAATATTTCTTTTATCGCATAACCATTATTCAAATAAAGTGTACGAATTGAGGGATAATCGAGGTTTGGTTAGAAAAAGTCGAATAGTGACTATGAAAATGCAGACTAATATCTTTGATTGAAAGAAATCGTACGAATTTGAGACTCTTAGATAAAAAAATTACAGTATTTCTAAGTCGCTGTATTCAATTTTGTAATGGATTCGAATAACGAAAATTAGTATAGTGCTATGAAAAAAGTGAAATAATGTTGTGTTTCACGCTGGCGCCTGGCAAAAAGAAAGACGGAGAGAAGTCTTTGAACGAACACTATTACATGGACTTCATATACTTCTTAATATATATGTTATATGCTCGGATGATCGCTCGCTGGCTACATTGGGTTTCTTTACGAAGATTAAACTAATGCCTATACGCATATATAAACCTATCTTATATCTATAATTCGCACGCATTACGCTGAGACTCACGATTTTTTCGGACGTTATATACAAAACGAGAGAAACGTATCACTACTTGTGAGAAACTTATAGTGCTGGTTTAAAAATTTCAGGTTCTCCAGACTTAATTTACTATTTATAATATATATATTCGGTCCCGAAGGAATTAACCCCCAAGCGGAGGTGTGAAATCCGTGCCGAAAGCTGAATGGCACCTGGGTGAGATATCTAGAACGGTGACTCTGGGATACCAGGCGACCTCTCAGAGTAAGCAGCCTTATCCTGGCATGCAGGGCTCTACAAGGATGGACGAACCTCTTTCCCTAGCTTCTCGTGGGAACAACAATGACAACACCAAACATAGTTGTAGTAAGTGCGGTTCAGAACAACAGAACGTGCAGGGCTCCCGACAATGGGTCGGCCAACAATGCCGACCAATCTAGAGCTGGGGGAGCCAATGAAAATGGATTCAATGTGATGGATCGGCGGGATCTCGTGACCTTTGGGTGGACGGAGCCACTGAATCACGACTTGCTAGACTGCTACGATGCGAGTGTGGCGACACTAAGACCAACCGCGGGCAGGCATCCAATAGATGAAGAGCGATGCTTTACGACCCGGAGAAACATCAACACCAAGGTTTCTCTCAAGCCTAAA
>NC_046657.1:105735101-105739003 GCF_010883055.1 Belonocnema kinseyi | reverse complement strand
TGTTGAATGAAAAAGTGTAATTTCTGATTTGTCATTCTTCTATGCTTGAAAAAATTAATTTTTTGCAAATCCACACACGAGAGAAACAAGAAATTAAAAGATGATAGTTGCGATGAGAATATACCCATGCAGCAGGCGGATTTTATTTTATTTTCTACTCTTTATTATGTTTTTCACGATTAAAATAAAAACTACGCACCCTTGAATGGTAAAAATTTCAGAGTAAGACATTCAAACTTTAAACATTACAATTCTTATTGTAATGTTAAGTAACAATTGAAAATTATTAATTTGAAAGGACCAAAATTGAAAAAAAATTTATTTTGGTATTTAATTTCTATCCAATTGCAAGAGGAACTTTTTTAGGTTTACATTTTTATTGTGTGGAAAAATGTGAAGTATTGTATTTTTAATATTTTTATTAACCTTGAAATGATACAATTCTAATTTTTGTTAAATTGGCCGTACATTTTATATGCGTGAAATTTTTATTGCGTTGAAAGAGATATAGTTTTTTTTTTAAACTGGAAGAGGTCGTTTTTTTCCTTTTCAAGATTTTTATTGTGTTTAAAGAAAGAATTGTTTATTTTCGTTTTTTGCAAAATTAGAAGAGAATAATTAAAAAATATATATTTTTATTGAATCGGAGGAGAGGAAGTGTTGATTTTCGATTTTTTATGACTTTAAAGGGGGGATTTTTTAATTGTTATGGTTGTTATAGAAGTGGAGGGAAGGAAATTCGTTTTTTAAAGTTTTTCTAAATAGGAAGATGCACTCATTTTTGGATATAGTTAGATGCCATCTTTGCTGGTTTTTTAAGATATCGTTTTTTAATTGGACCAACTATTATAATAGTAAAGACGATGTTTTGATTGATATTAGGGTCGATCGTTTTTATTTGTTTTGTGTTCAACAATTAAGTTAAAGTATATTAATTTATTTTTGCTTAAAAATACAAATTAGATTTTTTATCTTTTATACCAGACTGTCTCGCTGGATTTATCAGTAAGGCTGTGTGAATCAGTCTTAACTTATACATTGTAATTGATCTAAATTCATTGCAAACTATATTTTTCAAAGAACCTTTTTTTTTATTACGTTTTTATTGAGTTGGAAGAGGAGCATGTTTCATTTATTCACATTTTTATTAATGCGAGTTGAAATTGAGGATAAGTTTTAATTTAGAAGAATATAAAACAATAGCGCGGATTCATATTTTTTAACCAGAGGTCTTCAAACAATTAAATTTATCGAAATGGGAAGGATTAACTTTTGCAGTTTAATTGCACTTAATTAAAATTTTTCAATTGAAAAGTGTTAAAAGCTTCTATTTTATAGTTGTCAATTATTGAGAGTTTAAATTAAAAAATATGCAAATTAAAATGTGTTTATCTTTAATTTAAATTTCACTAGTTACGAACATTTTTGTACTACAAACCCAAGCATGATAGAAGAGATTTGGGGGAAATCTCAAATAATGAGCCCAGTACAGTCGGTCAGATAGTGTTATAGGAGTAATGTTATGGATATTTAATATACACTCCCATAGCCATTGGTGGCGGAGAGATAGAGACGGAGCGCACGGACGAAAACACACTTTGAACCTGTGACGGTTAGGTCAAGAATACGCTCCCTGTGCACGTAGCACAATGAGCGAGTCGCGAGTCACGTTGCGCAAGCGCGAAGAACATGGTGTCGACGGGGCGCGTAGCAGCAACTTGGTCGCTCCCCACAGTGTGATCGTCGTGAGCTCCTCTATGGATGGAATACTACTCGGAAACCTTCGGGCGTTTTTAGTATAATCGTTTAGGATTCTTGCAAATCTCGGTTGCAGATTTTACTAACGGCACTCATTTCAACACATATTCTTATTTAAAAATACTAAAATTTTGTACATTTCTTACAACTTATGTTACTTAAAATTCTTGCTTAAGACGATATTTTTTACGAAACTTGTTATTGACCATTATCACTTTTTCACACTCGCCATTTTTAAACAGTAAATAAGACTTTTTCTAAATGTGAATACTAATTTTTGCTGGCGCAGGTTTATAATAATACCTAAAGAAGTATCATTATCTCTTATTATAATAGGAATCTTTATAGCAGTACCTCGATTATCCCTAAATTCTTACGTCTTATTTTAATTATACATATTAAGTGATTTAATTATTGATATCAAAAGTCTCTCCATGCAGTTCTTAGAAAAAACCTAAAAAAACACCGGGACTAGATAATATACAAAACGTTGTTTTAAAAAACCTACCTAAAAAGGTGTTTGTCCAACTGATGAACATTTTTAATGCTTGTCCAACTTTATCGCATTTTCCCTGATGCTCGAAAAAGGCAAACATACCACCCATACACAAAACTGGCAAAAATAAACTTTTCCCCCAAAGTTACCATATAGACCGATAAGTTATAGGCCTTCTGTCTACGTTAAGTAAAATTTTCGAAAAAATTATCTTGACTAGAATTAAGAGTTTTGAATCCATACATAAATATTTAATTCCTCAGCAATTTGGATTTTTTGTGGGTAAAAGCACAGTTCAAGTCTTATTTACAAAATTTCAAACTTATAATTTCCAGTTTATATCTTAAAAAATTTAATAATTTATTTGAAAAATAGATCCTTTGTGGTAACTGCAAATTCTACAACTTCGGCTAAAAAGAAAATAAATGCATGGGTGCCTCAGGGTTCCATATTAGGCCCGGTTCTTTTTATTTACTATACTAACGATGTACCGAGAACTGAAATAGTTAAATTATCTATGTTTGCGGATGGTACTGCGCTGTATGTATCATCTTGGAGAATTAGTTAGGCTATTGAAAAGATTCAAAATTATCTTTACATCCTTATTGAGTATTTAAGTATGTGGAAATTGAAAATAAATGTTGAAAATACTGAATTTATCGTTTTTAATCATAAGAAAAGGAAAGAGTTCATTCCAGATTTGTAAATGAAGGGAAAGAAAATATTACCAAATATTAGAGGTATTTATCTAGGTTTAACAATTAGCTCTAATTTGAAATATAAAGAACATATAGAAAAAACTGAAAAGAAAACCCTACAAATGATAGAATTTTTAAGTTGTCTCATAGAAAGAAGAAGTAAATTAGCAACCAAAAATAAACTGATATTATATAAAGCAATTGTTAGGCCACTAATAACGTATGCAGCGTCTATCTGGTGTGGAACCTATAATTCTCATTTAAATGTACTACAGCTAATAGAAAAATAAATGTCTACGAATGATTGTAAATGAAAATCTTAGAGATAGAAATAAAGATCTTCACCAAAAATACAACCTAGAACCTTTTAAAAATCATGCTTACAGCCTTACTAAAGAATTTTATACAAATCAAATAGGGAGTATTCAGGAACTCAGCGAGGAACTTATTGTTTATAAGACTAGAGATGAAAATTTGTGAAATTTATCTATTCCTTTGTTTGTTGACAACTTTTTGTTTTTGTTTAAAATCCAACTATTTGGTTCAAAACCTATGTAATTTGTTAAAAATTCGTCTTTTTGAGTGGAAAATTATTACTCTTGGTTGAGAATTAAACTACTTTGTTAAAAATGTGTGTATTTTTTTGAAAATGCAACTAGTTTTTTTATCTTTTCTTTAATAAATAGGTGGAAAATAGTGAAGTTATGCGTCTGAGTAAATAGTTAATAATAAATATAGTTAGATGTAAAATATGAAATACTTCAGACCAAGTAAAAGACCATGGTGTTGAGAAGACCCTTTATTCTATTTTAATTGTCAACGTTTCGAGAGTCAATTGCTCTCCTCATCAGGAAAAATATCAGTCCATTATAAAAATATAAGTCCTCATATTTATGAAGGAAAAGGTAAGTAATATTATTTTTTAAATCATATTTTTAACAATATCTATC
>NC_046657.1:105733779-105735001 GCF_010883055.1 Belonocnema kinseyi | reverse complement strand
TAGCTCTGGGGATTGTCGAACGATATACTAAGGAAATTGGAATGGAATTTGGGTTAGACAAATGCGCCAAGGTTTATTTGAAGCGAGGAAAACTTAATGGCCACCCTGAAGATCCTGAGCTCGTTGATCGAAGGGCCATACGACACTCTTGCGTTGGAGAGACTTAGACATACCTGGGCGTGCCACAGAGCCGCATTCAGGATGTGACATCTATAAAGGATACTCTCCGAAGCAGATACAAACGTCTCATCCGACAGATTTGGTCTTCCGCACTGTCGGCGAGGAATAAAGTATCTGCAACGAACATGCTTGCCGTCCCGGTACAACTCTATTCATTTGGAGTAGTTCCATGGACGAAGAACGAGCTCAGATCTCTTGATATCGGGACAAGAAAGGTTATGCACATGAACAAAAGCATGCATCTTAAGTCTTCCGTTCCGCGACTGTACATCTCACGCCTTGACATACCGTCGCCACATTTTAAGCCAAGACATTCCCGATCACAGTTGCAGGGCGTGCTATGCACACCCCGAGCATTTAGCTCACATACTATCTAGTTGTCCAACACACGCGGGAACGACCTAAATTCAAAGGCACAATGCGGCACAAAGAGTGCTTTATTACCATCTCTGTCACTCCTCCGGCATTCACCTTAATATCGCTCCTCTAAATGCTCCTAGGGAAATTGAGTCAATTGTCGAGAATGGGAAGTGCCGCATATACTGGAACTTTATATTCTCGACAATTGTTTCTGTCGCTCACTCGAGGCCTGACATGGCTCTTCTTGACTTCAAGAAGCGAACCATGTTCGTTATCGAATTTGCGGCACCAGCTGACAAAAACATCATAACCAAGGAGAATGAAAAGGAAGAGAGGTATCGAGACCTTATAAGGGAGTTGCAACGATTGTACCCGGAATATTCTGTTAAACTGATCGTCCTTATCATCGGCGCTCTTGGAGGTGCCAAGCTTTCACTTGCTAATAGCCTAAAAAGCATCCCTGCGTGTTAACAATATGCTAGAACACTTGCGGAAAAAATGCAGAAGGCGGTTGTCCTTAGGTCACTCCGTGTTCTCAGGGTGCACGAGGCTTTTGTTGGATCGTCGTATTGATTCCTTCACAGACTGTAACCACCTATCTGACGGTTGTGAGACGTGGTTGTGGCTGAAATTTTACCGCGATTTCGCTGGAAGCGGGTGCAATTTTTCAGATTAGCACCCG
>NC_046657.1:105720914-105733679 GCF_010883055.1 Belonocnema kinseyi | reverse complement strand
CTACAACTTTTTTTGTTGGAAATGCATTCTATTTGTTTAATTGACCTGCTTTATTTAAATGGAAAGCTTTTCTCTAATAAAATATTAATCCTTAAATTATTTTTCTGAGGATACATGTTACTTTGGTCAAAAATGTGTCTACTTTAATGAAAGATCAACTATTTTATAATTCATAACAACAAGCAGTCAGATTTTACCAAGCCACTTATCCTCCAAATCATCTTAGTGCTGTTAAAACTTATGGGCGCTCACTAAATCTAAATGAGGTTAGTCTTAAAATAATACTTTATACGTATTTCCAAAAGATATATTCGCCTAAAATTATATGCTTAAATAGAATTTCATTATTAGCAGAATTTTCATAACTACTAGGACATAAATAATATTATTTTATTTTATTTATACGATATTATACAATTCTTATGTAATGTATGTACTAAGTATCAATAAATAAGCATTGTTCTATTTTGTCCTCTCACAAAATAAAAATTTTACTAAAAGAATTGAAAAAAAAGGTTTCAGTATTTATTCTAATATCCACATAAAAATGAAGTCGACTCGCATGCACATATATGTATTCCTCTAAACACGAAGTACGTAAAATCGAAAATATATTTCATATCATACAACCTCACGTTCTAAACATAAAAAAATACACTATTCCTGATATCCTGAATTTAGCAATGAGCATTAGCGAAAAGTCGACACAAATAAACATATGGAAATTGCGAGTTTCTAGGGCCATCCTGGTACTTACAAAATGATAGGAATTTAGATAAGATTGTGAAATTACCATTTTAAAAGCGGTATGTTTTCAGTACATACGCAATTGCCTGCACTGTTTGGTTTACAAATTTTCGTTTAAGTTGGTTAAATCGCCTTTGAAATATTTATTCAACACCATGGAAAAAAGAAGTAAAAAAAAAGTAGTATTCATCAGCTTCATATTTTTTCTTCTTTTTTGCAAATTATTAGTTAGTACATTTTATACATAAGGATCATTCAGGTATTACGCAAGCATTCTGAGAGGAAGGGGGGCTCTACTGAGAAGCTTATTTTTGTATATTCCCAATACAAAAATATGATTTACGTCGTGGCTGGGATCAAGAATAAGGAAAATTAGGCTCACGTAATACTTGAACGATCATATAATAATTGAAAATGGCCTATATCGCAATAGATTCTCATTTTTTTTAATAGAACACAAACGCTGAAGCGTTGAAAATTGAAGAAAAAAAATTACACGTGCCTCCCTTGAGTGAATTACAAACTGGTAAAAATAATTTATTTCAGCGCTCAACAATAATTTATATTTTCAAACAAAAGAATTAATGATTTAATTATATATTTCAGTTTTCCGTACAGAGCTTTTAAAAAACTTTGCTGAAGTTACAGTCGAAATCGTTGAATCTCCAGACTTAACTCAATCACCTTACAATCTAGCAGCTACTGGTAAAGTCGATTTTTTAAGAGAAACATACAAATCTCAAATCTTTATATAAGTTTTATAACATCCTTCAATTTTTCAGGACTGGGAGGTAATCCAATACTTCTAGACGTCGGTGGAACTGCCCTGTACGATCCCCAAATAGAGAAACAAAAATTATTCGACCTTAAAAATATCGTCCAGAATTTGAACCGTACACTGGGATCATATGTAATGGGTGCTGCTGGTGGACCCTGGATTTTTCTTAAAAAAGATTGCGATGTAGGTTTTTATTCAGAATAACTATATCCTAACTCTTTATTCCAGGCGCTAGATAACTTTACCTTGCATTAAATCCGAAAAAGTTAGTGCCAATTTTCGTTCATTTTTCTGTTTCAAACATTATTCTAAATTTGCACAAAAATAAAATGGCGGCTAGCTCCGCCATCTTAAAAAAGGTGCCAAAAATAAGTTTTTTAGAAATAACATTTTTTTGGTTTATCGGAACTGACTCAATATATATTTTTTCCGAAGGATTTGCGAACGAAAAAAATAAAACTTGTCGAATATCCGAGGTTTCGCAAAATCCTCGGATCAATAAAATGTTGAAAAATAAAAAAAATGGTTGAGGAAATGATTTGCGAGGGATATAAATCAGCGAGCAGCAGACGTTTCGGCACTCACGGAATCCGAAAATCATAAAATTTTATCGGCGTCTGTCTGCTTGTATGTCTGTATGTATGTCTGTCTGTATTTCTGTCTGTATGTCTGTATGTATGGTTACCTAAATGTTGTAGCCATGCTAACTTTTGAAGGATTTGTCCATTCAAGTCAGCCTTTAATACGTTTCTTAAGGTTCCCAAAATGAAGGCTAAGTTCGTTAAGATATTTCCAACCAAAATAAAAAAATGTAGAGTTTCTTATAGATGGGTAGAAGACTTGCAAATTGTCCAATTTAAATTTTTTAATTTCTATAAAAATTAGAAAATTTATATATTTTTGAAATTTTTTAAAATGTTCAGAATAATAAAAAAAATATATTTTTCTAAAAGATTAGAAAATTTCATTTAAATTCATCACTAGATATCAAATATATTTCGTAACTATTTCAGTTAAATTTTTCTATTAGACAAAAATTCAAAAAGTTTGAGCTTTTTCAAAATTTAAATGAAAATTTTTTATGAGTTTTAGAAATGTTTGTCAAATTTTCTGATACGCGTCAAAAAGACTTGCAAATTATTTTAATGACATTTTTGAATTCGATGATTGAATTCGTATTCAACAGTGATGTAGGTGATTGAGAATCAAAACAAATTATAAGAATAAAATATTTTCTGTCGCTAACAACAAATATTATGAATAAAATAACAAATTTGAAAAATATATTAAAAGTATATATTTAAGAATTATAATTAAATTTACTGATAGTTATTAGATTTTTATTTGAGTATTGTGGTTAATTCATCTGCAACATGATTTCATGGAGAAAATAATTTTTGTCTAAGGAACGCAGTACCACTTTTCCAATAGTTAGGGCATTTTTATTACTAAACAATAATTATTGAGAGTTTCTTAAACATTTTCTCAGAGAAGAATTACTATTTATACGTGCCTACCACTTGATTTAGAAGGAATAATCATTATTTTTCGTGAGAAAATGTTTACTGTTTTAATTTTTTTATCACATTTATTGAAAAATAAAAACGGCCATATGTGTGAAAAATAATTGATTACTTTTTTCAAATTTTTTCTTAATAAAGAGATAAAAAAATATTTTTATTGAAATTAGCAAGTTGGACATTGTACTCATTTGAGAAATAAATACCACAGAATCAAATTTAAATATGTAGCCTCAAGTTCTTTTAAAGCGTATAACGTAGAATACCTCTAAAAAGAGATCCAATTTATATTAAAAACTTTAAAAATCGTAAATTAAATTAAAGTAAGCTAAAAGTAATTATTTAATTAATTGTTTTGAAGTTAAAAATATTATGACCCTTGAATTGTTGGAAAAGTGATATTGCTGTTATCGAAGACATGCTAACGCGTTCCGTTAGCTGAATCGATTAGGGCGTTAGGCGTTTAGTAAATATTCAGTGCGTGCGTGTAATCTCAGGTTCGTTCCTTAGTACATGCAGATTTTTCAGTGCACTATACTTTAGCGTTATAATCAAAAAATTTTGTTAAAAATATGTCTAAAAAAATAATTGCGAATATCCTTGATATTTATATCACAGATATTATTTTATTTTTTCTGATAAATAACAAATCTTATTTTTATTCATCAATATTGGTGTGAAACCATAGAAAAACCTGCTTTGATACCACAAGTCCTACAGTAGTAGTTTAAACTTTAAAAGAGGATCTAATTTGTCTTAATTACAGACCCTACTTTGACGCTAAACGTGGAAAAACGGCCGATTTCGGACACTTTTAGCGTCAAAGTAGGGTAAAAATTACATTGAAATCAATCCTTATTCAAAACCTACTTTACAGATTCCAGCGCCTACTAAGAGCTATATTTGTAATCAGCTACCTGGCTAGCTTTCAACTTCACGCCATATCCCGATACCGTGCATTGGCGTGAAGTAGACAGCTAGCTTGGTTGCTGATTACAAATACAGTTACAAGACACACACAGGAGCATTTCAATTTTCTCTATTTCTCCATTTCGCAACGTATTTCGCAAAATTTAGGGTCACCATCATCAACGCGTGGCCCTTTGAAAACCTTGTATATCTCGAGAATTCTTCTATTATGTCAGAATTGTGATCGTGACTTCTTTTTTGTTAAAGCTCCTTCGGCCTTAGCGAATATATTTTCATCACGTATCTCGCCCTTCGCACTCGAATTTGTATCTCAACTTGTAATATCATTTCCATAAATGTATATTATTACAATTCATAACATGCATTGATATTAAGACAGATGTAGTTTCATTGTCTCTTTAAAAACATGCGCATTCTTTGAAAAAAATTGTAATTAATCATTTTACTGCAACTTCTGCGGGTTTTTCCAAAACTCAATTTACTCATTTACAATTTTATTTTTACGATTTACACGTAGCACATACGGTCTACACATCAGCCTTACTTTTTTAACTTCAAAATTAAATCCCTACCTCAGTGAGACACAAAAGTTCGATTAACGAGGGTTCGGGGGTGGTGGGGGCGATTAGTTTCAACCAAGAGTCATAGCTGATTAGTATTTTATGCTGAGAAGTTGAACCAGCCTTCAGCAGCAGCCCACAGTGGGAAAGAAATGACATTTTTGGTTCAAAATAAAGTACAGTCTACAAATATTGAGTGATTTGAACAAAAAAAAATTAATAAAAGCAGTTAAGATTTCTAAGAGAGTTTTCGAGCTTGATTTTTAGTTAGGTTTTCAATTTTTTATAAACAAACAAATATGACAAAAAAATGGCCATTTTTTTATTTGACGTTCACAGTGCTCGTCAATAACAGGAAAAGTCTTGAAATCGCCTGAGTTTCATAAACTAATATTAGCTAAAGATGTTCCAATATTATATATTAAGCTACAAAATTTTGTTTAAACAAATTATTTGTTGAAAAAATGTTTTCTATGATTTTCCATAATCATTCGTTTTTTCTAGTTATATTGCAAGAAATTTGAATAGAAATTATATGATATTTGTGGGTTCGTTCCACGCCCTAACACTGATCTCAAGATGAGGTGTTTTCAAGTAGATAAATAGATTTATTTGCACATTCACTAATCGTTCATTCCCTAAAACAGGTAGAACCGGAGTTGTCGAGCGCGAGAGCAATAAAAATAGATTAGTAGTAAATTAGGAGTGCCGAGTTCCGGCGACGACGAAGTATCGGACACGACTTCTTCTCAAAACGATGGAAAAATGAGTCGGTGCTGACCAACCCTTACAATGTTGCCGTATAGCTATTCTAAAAAATAAAGAATTTTGGAAAATGTGACTACGCCGAATTTTGACCTGCGGCAAACCCTTACTGGCCGCCGTAGCCGGACTCGAACTTCTAACATCTGCTACTGTAATAAAGTTTGATTATTCGAACGTGCCTAACTGCTGCATTAAAGTATTACTGAAAGTTGAAATTTGAGCTGAAGGTTACCTAAAGGTTGAAAGAAGAAAATCGAGTATCATTTACTTTCTAGACAACTCTGAGAGATAATATTCTAAAATCGTAGGTCGTAACAATATGAAAAAAAAATTTCTCTCAAGATTATAATTCTTTATATTGTCTCAAAATTTGTCAAGCGGGCCACTTTTTTCATGGGTTGTTATTTTTCTTTGGGAATGCCTGATAAGATAAAGTTTTACATATATAAAATGGACCTAAAACATTTTTGCAAAATTGTCATTTTTTGAGTCGCTATTATTATTTAGCTTTTTTAGCATTGTTCTCGTAATTAATTTTTTTCCCCGATCGGTACAAACAATCGCCATTATTTTTGGCACGTTTCGTTAAATATGTTCATTCTATAAAATAAAAATCATTTTACCATTGTTGCATAAATATTAATGAAATAAGCAACAATCTTTATAAACAAATAGAAATCGTTCTTCTCACTTGATTTCAATGCTTTAGTTGACAAATTACGGTAGCTCGTTTAATTATGAAGATTTTGGTAAACAAAATTAGGGAACTCGCATATCATCAAAAGTTATGCGTGTTTTCGTGTTGACGTTCAGCGCTGCATGCCGCGCGACGTACGATATTCGCGACGTTGAGTTTGCCACAGATATGGATTTTAAAGTTGTGTAATTAATTAAAAAAAACTAAGAGTTATATCAAAAAAGTAAACACAACTCTGAATTCGCCTCGGAAATATCTCGGTGAAAATTTTTTGTTTTCTTGTTTAAACAATTTGTTAAAAAATTACGTCATTTGTTATCTTTCTGCCATTGTTATAAACAAAGTATGCATCGGATTCAAAAACCAAGTACACCATTGCATTCCTCAAGAACATATTTAGATACGCATTTTTCTGTTTTTTTTGTAAACCCATTTTCTAAACAATTAGAGCATTTGTTGTTCAATGCACTGTTGCTCCGTGCCCGTAGATATGGATTTCAAAGTAAAAAAACTAAGAATCATGTCAAAAAAGTAAAAACACCTCTGGATTCGTCTCGGAAATATCTCGGTGTGCATTTTTGTTTTTTTTAAACAATTTGTTAAATAATTACGCCATTTGTTATCTTTATGCAATTGTTATAAACAGGAATGCAATGGTGCACTTGGTTTTTCGATCCGATGCATACTTTGCATATAACAATTGCAGAAAGATAACAAATAGAGTAATTGTTTAACAAATTGTTTAAACAAAAAAATACACACCGAGATGTTTCCGAGACAAATCCAGATGTGTTTTTATTGTTTTGACATGACTCTTAGTTTTTTACTTTGAAATCCATATCTACGGACATCGAACAACAGTGCGCTGATCAACAAATGCTCTAATTGTTTAAAAATGGGTTTACAAAAAAATGCACATCTAGATATTTCCTAGACGAATCCAGAGGTGTTTTTACTTTTTTGATATGGCTCTTAGTTTTTTTAAATTGATTCCACAGCTTTGAAATCCATAACTGTGGCATACTTCAACGTCATGAATCCCGCACGTCGCGTGGCATGGAGCGCGAGGCGTCAACACGAAAACACGCACAAATTTTGATGATATGCGAGTTCCCTAATTTTTTAAATGAAAATCTTCGTAATTAAACGAGCTATCGTAATTAGTCAACTGAAGCATTGAAATTAATTGAGAAGTTAGAACGAATTCTATTTGTTTATAAAAATTGTTGCTAATTTCATCAATATTTATGCAACAATGGTAAAATGATTTTTATTTTATAGAATGAATGTATTTAACGAAACATGCCAAAAATTATGGCGATTGTTTGTACCGATCGGAAAAAAATTAATTACGAGAACAATGCTAAAAAAGTTAAATAACAATAACGACTCAAAAAATGAAAATTGTGCAAAAATGTGCTAGGGCCGTTTTATTTATAAAAAATTCTAACTTATCACGCATCCCACAAGAGAAATCACAACCCATAAAAAAAGTGGCCCAATTGACAAATTTTTACACTATTAAAAACATATTTTATGAACAAATACAGTTTTCAGGCATTTTTCGACAGAAAATGTCGGTTTTTTCGATGTAAATTTTTTTAAATTTGGAACTTTATGATATTTGCAGCAAAATTCATAATTTTTCTATTAATCTTATGATCTTTTAAACAAATTTAATAAACAAATGCATTATTCCGGCACTTGTCGGTAGAAAAATTCGGGTTTTTCAATGCCAGTCTTTTCAAATGGGAACTTGATGGGAGTTTCAGCAACATTCATAATAAGTTGATATATTTTATTATTTCGCTAAACAAATTTGATGAACAAATTAAAAAGACTGAAATCGAAAAAAAACGATTTTTTCCGTCCACAGATGCCTCAATAATGCATTTGTTTTTAAAAATAATAAAATTTGCAAACTCATCATGAATGTTACCACATTTGTTATGAAGTTTTAAAAAATCATGAAATTAATAAAAAATTATGAATTTTTCTGAAATTGTCATGAAGTTCCCAACTGAAAAGACATCGATTGAAAAAGATGATTTTTTCTGTCGACAAACGACCGAATAATGCATTTGTTTATTAAATTTGTTTAAAATATCATAAGATTACTCAACAAATCATGAATTTTGCTAAAATTATCATAAATTTCCTATTTGAACAAAATTGACATAGAAAAGAACGAATATGTCTGTCGAAAAATGCCTGATCACTGCATTTGTACATTACATTTGTTTATAATACAAACAAATATAATGAGGAGAGAAATTTTTTTATATAATATTGTTTCGATTCCAATTTCTTTCAACCATTTTCCTGTTACTGACGAGCTCCGTGTGCGTCAAATAGAAAAAGTCATTTTTTCGTAATATTTGTTTATTTATAAAAAAATTAAAAACCTAATTAAAAAATCAGACTGGACAACGCTCTTAGAAATCTTATTAGCTTCTTTTCCATTTTTTTGTCGAAATCAGTGAAGATTTGTGGGCTGCACGTTATTTTGAACCAAACAAGTCATTTTTCTTCCCAATGTGCGGCACAGTTTAACTGGAAAATGCAATTTTTGATTTTCCATTATTTTGTTATGCTATAAAAATTTAAATTTTCGATTTTTCAAGAAAATTCAAAAAGTTGTTATGATAATCTTGTAGGGCGATAAAAAAGAAACATTTTTCTTTTCTTGTCGTTTTTTCACATCGTGCGTTATTTGGCATAAAATGTTGATTGTCGTGTGTTTTTTGGAATTTTTTAAATGCTATAACTCTAGAAAATTTTGGTTTTGTAGAAAAAGTCATTAGGATAAATTTTTGTCTGTTTAAATAATATGAATATCCGTACGGAAAAGTTTTGAATTTTGAAAAAAGTGGTCTCAAAAATTTTAAAAATACGGTCACTTTTTAAATTTTTATCCAATATGGCTGGGTAATGAACTTGACCTTCATTTGAAAAATACTCAACGAGCATACCAAAGGCCAATCCAATCTTCCAATTCTTTCGAAAGTTATCGTACCAACACACTAAAAATCTACAGCCATAGATACACACACACAGCCACACAGTCGGATAGACAGACACGTCTCAAAACGTGGACATTTGGCAAAAACGGGATGGGGGGGGGGGGGCAATTTTATGCACATACGCAAAAGCATGCATCTTAAGTCTTCTGTTCCGCGACTGTACATCGCTCGCCGTCAAGGTGGTCGCGGAATATTGAGTCTTGAATGTATTCATAGATTGTACCCGGAATATTCTATTAAACTAATCGTCCTTATCATCGGCGCTCTTGGAGGTGCCAAGGTTTCACTTGCTAATGGCCTAAAAAGCCACGTGGTTGTGGCTGCAATTTTACCGCGATTTCGCTGGGAGCGGGTGCAATTTTCCAGATTAGAACCCGCTCCCGGCGAAATCCTGCGGTTGTCCTTATGACAAATGTTTAATTATATATAAGTTTTTGGTGTCGTGCCCAGAGGACGGGCGGGTATTAACAAATGGGATGACATGAACTCCTATCTAATACAACGCTGCTAAAGGCTGGTGACCTTCTTAGCATAAAAACATAAGCCCAAGACGACTCTCATGGATCCAGTCCTCCCTCCCCACTTCCAACCCTCCCTTATTAACTTGAGTTTGTGGGACGAAAGATATAACTACAATCTCCACCATCTGACGAATTTCTATTTAACTTGGACATGATTTCGACTCGCAAAATAGACTTATAGCATAAAGGTCGTGGCTGGCCGTATAATATAAACAATAAATAATACAAACAATAAAATAGCCTCGGAAAGGACTGGAACTTTAATTGACAAAAGGGATGTACATGCATAGAAAGGGGTCTGTTTATTTAAAATACTGGGTTTAGGCATAAAATGATCCACATGTACACCTGGTCCAAAGGAAATAGCCACAGTATAATTGACTTCGTTGTTGCGGATGAAAGACTAAGAGATTCTGCCGAAAGATACAAGGGTTATGAGGGGTTCTGAATGCAATACTGATCATTACCTTCTGTTCTCCAAAATTAACTTAGGTCGGGGATGGAGAAAAAAGAGAACCAAGAAAACAAAAAAAAAAACGCGAATCAAAATTGAGAAACTACAGAAACCGGATGTGCGAATAGATTTCCAAAATAAGTTAATCGAAAGTATAGATAGGGCAACATGGGAGGACCGTATAAATTTCAAAGATATAGAGGGCGCCTGGACAAAGTTGCGGGATATCATTGTTAGATGTGCGATCAAAGTGTGTGGTATCGCGGTTGTAGGAAAAATGTTTGGTGATGCGTCGTGGAATAATGAAATTAAGGCCGCCCAAAAAGCAAAGAGAGAAGCGTACAGGAGAACTTTGAACATCGCAAGTCTTAGCAACGAGGAAAGAAATATACGTATAAATGGTTACAGACACAAAAACAGGATACTCAAACGATTAATTAAGGAACGTAAAAATAAAATTAAAGCAGAAGAGAAGAAAATACAAAAAAAGGACTTTGAAGGAAGAAAGAATCTGCTATACACAAAAATGAAGGGAAACAAAAGTACAGAATTTGTCAACATGAGAAATAGTAATGGGGAAATGCTACATGATGCAGACGGAATACTAGAGGCTTTCAGAGACTATTTTAAGGGACAATTCGGAGATGAAGCTATTGGAAACCACAACCGCGATGTTGAACAGGATGCTTTAGAAAACTCAATTGAAAAAGTCTGTGTCACTGAGGTTAGGGATATAATTGAGAACTTGAAAAACGGCAAGGCTGCCGGGGTAGACCGTATTAGCGCTGAAATGCTTAAACACGGTGGCGAGTACATACCACATAGACTGTGCGAATTGATAAATTTATGTTTCAAAATGTGAGACATCCCAGAGATTGGAAAAAAAGATTATCATACCAATATACAAAAGAAAGGGGGATAAAAGCGACTGCAATAATTACAGAGGGATTAGCTTATTAAGTGCCCTAAGTAAAATATAGTCAAAAATACTTATTCGTAGGATAATGAAAATAACAGAACCAAAGATTTGGGAAGTTTAAAGTGGGTTTATGCAAGGAAGGTCATGTACGGATCAAATATTTAGATAAAGGCAAATTACAGAAAAAAGTTTGAGAGTAGGAAAAGAAGTTTTCTGTGCATTTATTGACCTAGAAAAAGCTTTTGACAAGTTAGATAGAAGTAAACTTTGGGAAGTCCTGAAAGAGTATGGAGTTAATGGAAGGCTCCTAAAAGCTATAAAAACAAGATATACGGGTAGCAAAGCGAGTGTAAGCGTGAATGGGAAATTGACTATTTCGATATTATTCAAGGAGTTAGACAAGGATGCGTCATGTCTTCATGGTTATTTATATGGTTTATGGACACAACAGGAAAAAACTTTCTCAGAGAAAGTTACATTAGTGGCCGGTATCTTATCCGGAACCTCCTTGACCTCAGTTCCGTATATATTAGTTTCCTTATTGAAATTGTTTGACAATGGGGCAGCAATCAGTTCATGGACTGCTACAGATCAGCGATTTTATTTCTCATTGAATCTGAGACGACCACAGATCACAAAATGTTGTAATTTTTATAGCCGTTTCTAAATTGGGTCCCTCGAAACCCAAATACGATTCAACATGGCACTCCGAATTTGTACTTACTTATTTCATGTCGTTAACCTCAAATGAGGAACTGTCGTTAGAAAATTGGATACAAAGATTTGGACCAAACAAAAAGCAACCCTGATTGGTTTTGCCTTATTATCCACACGGGGAAAAAATTGGTAGTGCCTCCGCACAAATATGCTACTTAGAACAAAAAATTTAAGAAGAAAAAGCACATCTCTTCTTGTATCTACTAGTAGTCTTGCGCGCGCCTATTTGTCTTTTTGTGAAAAAGAATATAAAGCCTATCTTTTCTATGTTATACATATTTAATTAATGTTACACAATATTAGTATAGAATATTAGAAGGCATCAAGGGATGAGTTCTGTGCCTGAAACTGTAATTAATCTTTTATAATAGGATTTTAAGAAATTATATATTTTTGGTAGAAAATGAAATTGAACTATTTTATTCCAAATGAGCTTTTTATTGAAAATTAATTTACTCCTAATATTGATGAATATCATTTATTAAAATTTTGTAACTCACGTTGATGATAAGAATAATCTATTAATAAGGAACTTAGCATTTTTAAACCACAATTATTATAAATCAATTTAGCAAAATGTTTGCACGCGCATTATAATTATCAATTTCCTTATAGGTAGAAAAACACACGTAGTAATCTTGTTGCCACTTGGTAAACTCTCCCCTGAAAACTTGAAAACTTATCATGTGGGGTGAAGGTGTTGTGAAAAGTGTGGTTTATGGAGGTAGATGAAGGGGAAGGGTGTTATAACTGTTTCACAGAAAAATAGTCTTTCGACTTAAAAGTTTAAGGATTGGGACACATTTTTTGATTTCCTAACTGACAATTCTTTATTTGTTGAAAATTCGTTTTTCTAGATGAAAAATTAATAGTTTTAGTAGAAAACTCATCTCTTGTATTGAAAAAATGTACTATTTTTTTATAAATTCTTTTTTTTGAAATAAATTACTGTTTTGTGCGAAAAAGTAACTTTTATAATTTTGGTAAAATTCTTAATAATAATCTTAATAATAATATAATATTATAATAATAATATAAGTGGGACGATGGTCGTGGGGGCTAAAGCGTAGGCTTTGGACCCACTCCTTCGGCTTGCGGGTTCGATTCCCGCCTCGCACTCTGGAAGAGTCTCGG
>NC_046657.1:105704653-105720814 GCF_010883055.1 Belonocnema kinseyi | reverse complement strand
TCCCCCTTCCACCACCAAGTAAGTGTGTGGAGGGTGTGTAAAGGAATAAAGAAGGTGTAAGAAAAATGTAAACCCTTAGGGGACACATTAGAAGCTTCCATATAATAATAATATAATAATAATCTTAATCTTTATGATTTAAAATTCGTATCCTTATTTTTACAATCCATCACTAGGCAGTATCTGCATTCGTTGAAATATCAAATGTTACATTTCCTATCGAAAATCCATATTTGCAGGTTAAAAATTCAACTACTTTGTTGAAAATTTACAAAATTGATCGAAAATTCAACTCTGGTTAAAAATTTAAATAGCTTGTTGAAATTCTCTTTTTTTAAGATGTTCGCCACTACGTTTTCATTGGGAATTCTTTTTTTTAATGCAACTCTTTTTTGTTAAAGATTAATATTTCCTGATTGAAAATTCCGCCATTCAGTTTACAATTTATATTTGTAGGTTGGAAATTTAAGTATTTGGTTAAAAGTTAAGATATTCGGTTGTAAATGCAAATCTTTCATTAAAAGCCAAATTTTTAACAAAACCGTTTACACTGAAAATGAGCAAGTTTAATTTTCAGTTTAAAAAAATTAACGAATTATCAATCAAATAGTTACATTTTCATCGAAACACCTCAAATGTTAACAAAATAGTTAAACTTTTAAATAAGTAGATAAATTTTCAACAATAAACTAAAAAATATGATTATTTTAAAACAATAACATCTGAATTGAACCAAAAACTTCATTTTAAGAACATTTTTAAGTTTTCAACCAGAGATAAATTTTTAACTAAAATAATAAATCTTCAACTAAAAAAAATGAATTTTTGAAAGGTCTTTTAACCTTAAAACAATTAGAGAAATGTTCAACAAAAAAGATTAACTTTTAACCAAAGAAAGAATTTTGAACAAAAGAATTATATTTTCAACTAAAATTATGAATCTTTAGCACAAAAATATGCATTTTAACTAAATTAATTTAACATTTAACCAAGTAGTCGAATGCAAACAATTTTTAGTCAAGACAGAAAAAAAATTCAACTAAATTGTTGAATATTATCAACAAAAAGTTTCAAAAAACTGTTCCCTTATAGTTTAAAAATCAAGTAATTGGTTGAAAATTCGTCTTTTTTTTAAACATTAATCTTATTGGTTAAAAATTAATCTTTTGAACATAGAATTTATTTTACAACGAAAAAAAAGTTCTCTTAAAATTTAATCTAAAAACAACATAATTCTTTTCCTGATCGATTCAGCGACCTGAAGTGCAGAACCTACCTAATGTTAAATAGATTCGATCTCTTTTGAAATAATTTTCATAACACTGTTTTTTTTTGTTTTCGAAAATTAATTTATTTAACAGAAAAGTCAACTATAACATTTTTAGTAGAAAATTAAATTTTTTAATTAAAGTGTGATCTTTTTTCGTTAAAAATTTAAATAATTGTTTAAAAATTTATGGATTTTGTTAGAAATTCGTCTTTTTTAGTAGAAAATTAATTTTCTTGTTTGAAAATTCATCTTATTGATTGAGGATTCAACAATTTTTCGGACAAATCTTATTTTTTTTAAATTAATTTACTGAAGTGGAAATTTAACTTTACATTTTTGGTTAAAAATGTATTGATATTTTTAATTACAATCTGTTTTGGTAGAGAACTCAGATATTTTCTTTTAATTGCACTTCTTTAAATTGCAAATCATTTTTTTAACTAAAAACTAAACCATCCCATTTTTTCGTTGAATATTAAGTTCATAATTGAAGCTTCATCTGTTTCTGTTTAAAACGAACCTTTCTGATTGAAAATTCAACTATTTTTTTCAAATTTCTATATATATTTTTAAAAATTAATTTCTACAATGTTAAAATTTCCTTATATTAATTTTGGTTGAAAAATGATATTTTTTAGATGAAAATCATATATTTGTTTGAAACATACTAGATTTTGTAGAAAAATCGTAATTCTTGGTAGAAAAGTAATATTCCTGGTTGAAATTGATATTTTTCATTAAGGATTCAGTTATTTGAAAAAATTTCCTTTTCAGATTGTCAAAAACCAATTTCTTTGAAAGAAATTTTGATTCTACTATTTTTGTTGAAAATTGATATTTTAAATCGAAAATTTATCTTTTTTACTTAATAATTCAATTTTTTCATTTTTCTGTTTTGGTAGAAAATTAATCCTTTTGGTTTAAAGTCCATCTTCTTTCGTTAATGATTAAACTATTTGGAAACAAATTCATCTGCTTTCATACAGTATTTGGAAATTCAGAATTTTGTTGAAAATTTGTCATTCTTGGTAGAAAAATAAACTTCCTAAATGAAGTTTCATCTTTCTTTCGAGGATTCTATTATTTTGTTAAAAATTCCTTTCCCTGCGAAAAATTAATTTATTTGAGAGAAAATTCGATAATATTATTTTTGATAGAAAAATGATATTAAAAAAAATGGATCCTTTTTTGTTAAAAATTTAATTTTTTTAAACTGCCTTTTTCAAGTAGGAAATTAATCTTCGCGGTTCAAAATTCATCTTTTTCATTGAGGGTTCAATTTTGTTTGAAAATTCCTTCATAGTTAGTTAAAAATTAATTTATGTCAGATAAAATTGGATTATACTATTTATGTTAGATAATTGATATTTGAAAGTAAAAATTGATCTTTTTTAGTTACAAATTCAAAATTTTGTTTGAAAAAGCACATATTTCGATAAAAATTCAGGTTTTTGGTAGGAAATTAGTCTTCTTGATTGAAAATTTATCTTTGTGATGAAGAACAAAACTATTAAGTTGCACATTCCTGTTTTTTGTTCATAATTAAATTCTTTAACTGAAACTTTAACAATCCCACTTTCGGAGAAACATTGAAATTTCGAATTAAAAATTGATATTTTTGTGTTGAAAATTCAATTATTTGTTTCAAACATCGTCCTTTTTACATGAAATTAATGTTATTTGTTGAAAATGTATCCGTTTGTTTGGAAGTTCAACTGTGCATTATTAAATTCATCTATTTTGATAAATTCCAACTAATTTGTTGAAATGGGTAAAAATAAATATGTTTTTATATTATTTTTCACGTAGATGTTCGAATTCGAGTTTTTGTTGTCTTTTATAGGAAAAAAAAACGTCTTGAATAATTTACCATAGAAAAAATTTTATCGCTTACGATTCAGATAAATAATGTATAGAAACTGCTTGATTTTAAGTGAATTCTATCTTATTCTAAATACTTTTTATAATATTTTTCTTGGATTGAAAATTAATTTCATTGAAAACAATTTAAATCTTTATAAAGTCTCTTACAATTTATAATAATAATTTTCGTACAGACAGATTATTTAAAAAATAACAAAAAAGGAGTAAAATAGTAAAAAATTTAATATAACTACATATACGTCACTGAAAAAATAATTTGTTAACAACTTTTGCGATTGAAAATTGTTTCATTAAATAAAAATTGATGACAAAACTTTTTCGACATAATTGGTATTGTTTTCTCATCAATTTTACTTCTTTAAAATAAAATAATGTTTTAAGATTACTGCAAGATTTATCAACAGTTCTTAATAAAATTAAACGAAATTTAAATTTAAAAATAAGTCATTTTCATTTTTTATTAGTTCACAACTAAGATATTAATAAAAAAATAATGCTTCCAATTGTAAAACTGCGTACCTACAAGATATTGTGTACTTTACACAGATTTAATAAAACTCACTGATGAAGACCACCATTGTGTGCCAAAACGTTTGAAATAACTTAATTAGTTTCAATTCACCTGACCCTAAAGCCAAAAGCTTACATCAGGAATGTCTACAAAATTCTGTTTTTTTTTCTTTCAATTTCTTTAATAGAAAATCAATCTTTGTGATTGAAAATTAATTTTTTTCAACTTCTACTATTTGGTGTCGATTTGATCTGTTGTAGTTAAAATTTGAAATAACGTGTAGAAAATTTCATTTTTTTTGTTGATTGAATATTAACTTTTCTAAACTAAAAACTGCATTATTATATTTTTGTTTGAAATTTGACATTTTTTATTGAACCTTAATTTTTTTAGTGAAGAATGGAATTATTTGTTTGAAAATTTATGTATTTTGTTGAAAATTGTTTTTTTTTTTGTTAGAAATATCAAACTTCTTCTTTGAAAATTCATATTTTTGATTGAGGATTTAACTATTTTGTTGAAAGTTCGTTTATAGTTAGTCAAAAATTAATGTATGTAAGCCAAAATTTGATTATATAATTTTTGGTAGAGAATTGATATTTGAAGTTAAAAATTGATCTTTTGTAGTTGAAAATTCAACCGTTTGTTTGAAAATGCACATATTTCGATGAAAATTCGTTATGTTGGTAGTAAATTAGTCTTCTTGTTTGAAAATTCAGCTTTGTGAT
Source organism: Belonocnema kinseyi (assembly GCF_010883055.1). Taxonomy (NCBI): domain Eukaryota; kingdom Metazoa; phylum Arthropoda; class Insecta; order Hymenoptera; family Cynipidae; genus Belonocnema; species Belonocnema kinseyi. The sequence goes on along the minus strand of NC_046657.1, from coordinate 105,716,421 downwards.
CAAGAAGAAAACTATTAAGTTGCACATTCTGTTTTTTTCTTAAGAATTGAATTCTCCAACTGAAAATTTAACTATCTCACTTTTGGTGGAACACCTAAATTTGGAATTAAAAATTGATATTTTTAGATTTTTGGTTGAAAATACATGTGTGCGCTTGAAAGTTCAACTATGTATCATCAAATGCATCTATTTTAGTAAAATTGCAATTAATTTGTTAAAATTTAATCGTTTGTTGTTAAATATTAATTCTTTTAACTAAAAAGGAATTATCATATTTCTGTTTTTATATATTTATATTTTTAATTACAAAATAATTTTTTCATTTGAAAATTCGTCTTTTTAGTAGAAAATTATTTTTCTTTGTTAAAATCTTATCTTGTTTATTGGGGATTCAACTATTTCCTTGATTTTTTTGGTCTTAAATCGGAAAAAAACGTCTTGCAATATTTTACTATAAAAAAATGTTAATCGCTGAAAGATTCTGCTATATAATGTGTAGAACCTGCCTGATTTTAGGTAATATTTTAAATACTTTTTATAATATTGTTCTTGCATTGAAAATTAATTTAGTTAAAAATTATATTATTTTTTAAAAAAGATTTTTTTAAATAGAAAATTAATTTTTGGATTGAAAATTCATCTTTTTTTTTTAACTTTTACTATTTGGTATCATGTTCATCTGTTTTAATTATTATTTTAAATAACCTGTAGAAAATTTCATTTTTTTGATTGAATATTAACTTTTATATATTAAAAACTGAATTATTCTATTTTTGTTTAAAATTTGATATTTTTATTGAAACTTCATGATTTTAATTAAAAATTATTTTATGGGTCAAGAATTAGTCTGTTTTTTATTATTCTTAACATAGGTGTCCAAATTCCATGTTTTGTCTTCTATCAGAAAAAACGTCTTGCATAACTTACTATAAAAATGTTAATTACTAAGAGATTCTGCTATATAATGTGTAGAACCTGCCTGATTTTAAGTGAATTCTATCTTATTTTAAATACTTTTTATATTATTGTACTCGGATTGAAAATTAATTTAGTGGAAAATTATATTATTTGTTAAAAAATTTTTTAAAATAGAAAATTAATCTTGTGATTGAAAATTCACCTTTTTTGCTAAAACTTTTAATATTTTGTGTCAAATTTGCCTGTTTTGGTTAAAATTTTTAATTACCTGTAGAAAATTTCATTTCTTTTTATTGAATATTAACTTTTGTGTACTAAAAACTGAATTATTCTATTTTTGATTAAAATTTGATCGTTTTTATCGAAACTTGATATTTTTTAGTTAAAAATAGAATTATTTGTTTGAAAATTCCTGTATTTTGTTGAAATTTAAAGTTAGTGTAACATTGGTGTATTTTTAGTTATAAGTTAATGTTTTAGTTATTATTTGCATTCAATATAAACATTAACATTAAGTATTATTGCTGTGATGCATGGCATTTTTTATAAAATTTCATTGCTGATTAAAATGCGGTAGCAACTTATTGGGATTTTGAGATTATTATTACATTTTACAATTCAAGAGCGAACTGCTCGTAGTTAAAAAATTTATCAAAAAGAAGTAGGATGAAAACATAAAAAGCTATTTTTTATTTTAATCCTCATTAAAATAGTTTCTGTTTTTCCACCAAAAATTTTATAAATTGAATGAAATTTTTGTGAAACTTTTATGAAAAATTTCAATAATTATCAATTTATTTCAAATACGGAGTATTTTTTTTGTATTACGAAAAATGAGTAAACGCTTAACTTTCGTTAAGTTTTGTAGTACATTTTCGTAATTTTTCATAGCAAAAAATAGTATTTGATAAGTTTTTGTAGATATACGAATGATTTACATTAAATTGGCAAAAAATATCTAATTCTGCGACCAGCAGTTCGCTCTTGTATTCTCAAATTAATTCCTAATCTCAAAATCTCAAAAAGTTGTTCGCATTTTACACCAGCAATGGACTTTAACAACAAAACTTAGAACAAATTCCATGCAACATAGGAATATTACTAAATGTGAATGTTTATATTAATAACAAATAATAGCTTAAACATTAACTTGTAATTAAGAATAAGCTAATCCTACCGATAGAAATCTCCAAGTATATGCTAAAGATTCTCAAGGCTCTGAGAAGCTCTGGGAAATTCTCTGCAGGCACTCAGATAGATACATTGAATGGTCCAGAAAGCTCGTTCAAATGCTTTGAAGGCTTTAAAATGTCCTTTCCGAAATTGAAATGAAAATACGTTCATAAATAACAAGCAGAGAGGCTTGAATTGAAATAAGAATTCGATGATAAATAACAAGCAGACGCCCAGTATTGCGACGCGACGGTACGGGTGACAAGGTGGTGGTAAAGGAGAAGCTTTGATTCGTATTATCGACTTCGAATTTTGATTCGATTATTATTCCCAACGGTGATTATTCCTAGCGCATGCTGAAACTGTGTGGCGTTCATTGGCTCTAGTTCGCGTACGTATTTAAAAATCAAGTATAGACGCGCTTCGTAGCCAATGAACATCTTTCAAATCCAAGCAAGCGCAGATCAAGATAGATCGGTTGGGATCATTAACTTCAAGAAAGCACGTGCAACGTTCCATTTCTGTCTAACTCACGGTGACTCACGGATGCCTTTGTCGCACGCGTGTAGCTATCAAAGAACGAGCAATCGTGACAATTTTTTCAATATTTTCCAATGCAGTCTAACCCACTGACGTCTCGTGTCACACGCATATAGCAATGAAATCGAGTATTGTGACAATCGAAATCGACAATATCGTTCAGAGATTTTATATTAAGGTTTGAAAATCCCTAAAAAGATGTCACAAATCTAACCCTTAGCTTAAAGTTCTACAATTTAAGTTTGACTGCTACGGATGATTATGATTATGCTATATAGTGCCGGAACACGCGATAAACATCTACATTTTGCTCACGGGGAAGAGGCACCAAATACCACTGTTATTCCCATTTTACATTAGAATCATAAAATCCAAAAATCGTTCCGGCGACAATTTAAATTATGACTTTTTGCACCCACGCGGAAAGTAGCGAGATTCACACCTCGTTTTCATTAAACACTTTGACAAACGCGGCGATATTTATGGGAAGTAAACGTACTACATTAAGATCACTCCGGAAGAGGCGTTTCATACCATTAGGATAAAACGTCACTCACAGGGAAGTCCATTAAATCTCTAAATTACATATTCTTTTAATTTAAAGGTAGCAGTTAACATAGTTCTGAATAAACCACAATCCACCAGAAGCTCCTATATCATATCACTCGACAAAACTGTCGGAAAAATTATCTGTCAAGTCCTGCCTTTTCATGAGACTCGATTTGCAGTACAAGGAAGTTTATTTCTAAGCGATGGAAGAAGGGGAGAGGTCATAAAAGTTTGTGCTGAGAATCGAATAGGCGAAGATAGTTTCATTGCTAGTATGAGAAGGAGCATTACAAATTACTATGGAGACGAGAAACTTGTTGGTGCGTTGTAACTGGTTATTATATATTGGAAAATTAGTCAAAATAAGGTTAATTCGTATTAATTAAAAATTGTTCGATCCTGATCAGGTATTGGTGGAGTCTTTGTGTTACAAAAAGGAAAGGCAAATGGAACTTTTGTGAACGTACTAGAGGAACCTATACCTAAGGATAGCAATTTGACACGGGTCCCCCTTTTTTACGTTGATGAAGTTTCTGCTAAGGCGACTGGAGTCGGTACTTTTGTTTCTGCCAGATCTGTAAGAGCAAAAAATTTAATTCGCACATTTCTTCAAATAATTAAGAATAATGTGTCAACAAGTTCATATCAATCATTAACATTTTGGTTTCCAATTTTTTTCAGGAACTTGAACTTACACCAAATCACTTCCATTTGTTTTCTAGACATCTCGATGGTGGACATTATGCTAGTGACACCACCCCTGCAATTGTAAAATATGAAGCATATTTCCTACCTGCAGACTTTCTGATGAGAGTAGATCAAGCTCCTGCAGTGCCGAAATTGATTGAACTTGATCATTTATTGAATTGACTTAGTGATAAAATTTCTTACACTGATTCATGTACAATATTCAGCTTTTCACTGTCCTATATGTTTCTATTACGAGTTTTTGTAAGTATAATTAAAGTAATTGGTTTTTAATACTTAGAGAATAGATGCAGCAATGTCCGCATTGATTGTTATTAATTATTGATTTTGGGTGTGCTTCATACGAGTTAATGGTTCAGTGACACCTGTGCACCTTTCAATGACAGTACTCTTCACCTTTCACTGACAGGTTAGTAGTATGCTAACGAATGTCTAAAACCTAGGATGTACTTCTTAGAAAACAAATTTTATGAATTGCAATTAAAGCAAAGTTTGTTAATAATGACTTGAGGAAAAACAGAATGATTTAAGGAATCAGATTTTTCGACGACAATGGAAATTCTTCTGCTCAAATTGTAGCAGGCGAATTGTTACTAGAACATCGTTAAAAATGCCTTTTCTAACGAATCGGCAAACCCTTACCGTAACAAATGGAGGCTGCTATAATTTGACTCTAGAAACACACTTTTCGTAGATTTATGCGATAAGAGTGACTATCAAAGTTCGATAAATTCGAAGAAAAAAAACATCAAAATTAACAGCAACATCGTTTTTTCACTCCAAACACGACTGATTCTCCTTGAAATATTGTTGTATTATTACTCATAATTAATCATTAGACAAGCCTTTGCCCTCCAGACATGTGCTCACCAAAACAAAAAAATTTGCTAACTCGTGCCCTCTAAGTACTATCCCTACTTGTAACTCTCCCTACTTGAGAGGCGCGCGTCTAGATGGCCCCACCGGCTTTTAAATATGTTTTATACACTGCTTCGAAAATCCAGGTTGTCTCTCACCGGTCGCATGTCACTGACTGGTGTCTTTACCTTATGACGCTAAAGAAGTAATTTTAGAATTCCAGTATAATTTAATAAAATATTTGGCAAACTAGTAATTACACTCATTTGTATATAACAACATAACCCACTTTATCTCCAATTGATAAATCTTTATACTTCAATCAAAGAAAATCGAGACTCTTATATAGCACACTTTTCAAAAAAGCTGATCTTTTCTTAGGATCCTAAAGGAGATTTTCTTTTTTTGTCAAGGAAAATGGAAAGAGCATCACGTGAATGGGGAAAGGGAGTCTTAAAAGCTGTTAGAAAACGTATCAAATATTTTCTAAGTAGCCTTCGAAAAATGTAGTATTTTTAACACAACTGATATTAAAGGAAGCATTCAGTGAAAAATTGATGATTTTATAAATTTCATAAACAGGTAATAAAATCTGTTAAAAAATCACAAATGATTTTTTAAATTATTGAATTAAAAAAATCATATTTGTTTAGAAGAATAAATGATTAAATTACAGTGAACCCGGGATTCAGATCTTTCGGATTCAGCCATTCCGAGAATTGACTCTACGCCGCGGGTATGCGCAGCAGTATGTATAGCGCAGCTATCATGAATTTGAAAATAATATAAAATTTTGAGTAATATTTTAGCCTTCAAAAACATTCCCCGATTAAAAATTTGTATTCTTTGCTTTAAATAACTATTAAAACATTCTCTGTTGGAAATTTACATTTTTCGGTTAAAAATGAAATAAAAAGATGGCGTAGAGCTAGTAGGACGTGATGTGTGGGCTGTGCCTATTTTTGGATTAATAGGGTGTAAATTCTTCGCGCATTTGATTTTTAGCATGATTGTCCGTGATTTCTAATTCGCTAAAAGCTTATCTATTGATATTAGCTGGCCCCTTCAATATGTGATTAGTGTGAAAAGCACTGATTTATTTTCACGAAATTCTCTGAATCATAGTGGCTTGAACTGTAACGAATACGTGTAAGTGCGAATTGTTTGTAACGGTTAAATTTTCCCTACACATCTACAGCATACATGGTAATCTCTTATCGTTCTTATGGCAATGCTCGAACATAGATTAACAGTTGCCTACTTATCAGCTGCTTAGATTTTTTAATAATTACATTTGTAGTAATTAATGTTTTTATAAATGAATATTAAAACTTTACAAAATGTCTCAAAACACGCTAATTCCTATTCTTTCATCATTAAGAAATGAGTTCTGCGCTTACGGCAGATGACTGATTTATTTTTTCTTAATGTTTTTTGTTCCAAATTATATTTTATATGTTAATATTTCTTTGATTTCCTTTTAATCTATTTATTTTTAAACGCTTTAAATTTGGCCCTTTCATGAATACTCATTATTGTTATAAATTAGCCCAACTTCCACTTACAGACCTGGTGCTTCGCTACTAAATACTTTCGAGACGCAGCAAGTGATTAGTGATTAGAGATTTATTATTATTATTATTTAACCTTGATTTTAGTAATACCGGTTTTTCATCATAGCCATGGATTAACTCAAGGGACTGATAAGATGAGGTTGTTATAAGTTAATTTAATACGATTCTTGCACTTTTTGCGTTGATGTTGTAGGGACAAAATTTGGAGTATGGTGTAGTGCCACTCCACAGGTTTTTATTCTCTTGTTTCCTGTTGGTTGATAAAGTTTCTTACAATGCGACAAGTGTTTAATAAAACCGCCTTCTGAGCTTCTGCTAGTACTCTACAGACTCCTAAGTATTCAAGACGCTCAGTGAATCTAGCGTATACATTCCCTGTAGCCTAAATAATAATAGGATGATAATATGCACGCTTCAAATTCTTCCCAATTATCTTTACTCCATGACTTATCTGGCTAAACTTATGGATCTCGGTTGTTCAGGTTGCCTGAAAATTTCGGGCAAGTGGACAAGCAACGTCGATGAAGTTGACCCGACCACCATTTCTTTCTCCTATAACGATGTCTGGTCGATTCCCTCCGATGAAATTAACCGTCTGGATAGTAATATCCAAATATAAGATGTAATCTTCGTTTTCTAACACGAGTATTGGAATGTATCTAAAAAAAGACATCCATTCTTGTCTTTTCTCTGAGCCATTGCGCGAAAGCCATCAATAATGTGCTCGATGGATTCGTTGGTATCTCCGCATAATCAACATCGATCATCCATGATTTCATACGAGTATAACATGTACTTACGATCATTTCTGGTGCTAACAAGCTTGTCCTGAATCACAATCACAAATCTTTCCATTCCTGGATACAGAACACTCTATTTGAGACAAATATTAGATGCTTCACTATCCACTTCATCCTGATCTAATGTTTTGAGGCACTCGACGTGGATTAGCTTTCTATCCCCATTGCATATCTAATTCCTCCATAGTTTCTTCCCTGATATTCAAATCTTTCCCTGAGACAAATTTAAGGACGTGTAGTCAAGATCCGCTATAAAGATGAAGTTGTGAAGTGCAACATCTCGCTCGCTATTAGCGTATAGCTTCAGGTCATCCATTTACAGAACATGGGTCACTCGATGATCATCTTCATTATCATGGATGCTGAACTCATAAGAAATGCTAATAACTGTTTGTATCAACCTGTTCAAAGCTAAAGAGAACCATAGTGCATTGAAGGAGTCTGATTTACTAAAAACCCGTCGAAATTCGTGTTGATCTAGTTACCCTTGGTTGTCCATGATCGAAATACTTGATTCTTGCGTCCCGAAACATCATCGTGGGCAAATCCTGTCAATTTTCAAGATTTTAAGCAGACATGCGGCATAGAAGGAAACTCTAGCTTCTAGTCAATGTATGCCATGTGCAAGTTGGTCTATGGTCACTAGGTCTTTACTGCCTCGCGCGTTTTTGATCAATGATCTTCTGAGCACAACTTGCTAATGCAGGATTCACACTTGTCAAGTAATAGTACCAGAAGTTGTGCACCAAGTTTAGACCTGGGCCTTTTGAGTTACTTGTTCTTTTTAAAACAGCTGAAACATCTAAAGCTGTGATATTTGTCAGCTGCATTTCAGGGTTATTGTTAGCTCTTGTCTTCTCCAGTGAGAACCACGCAGCATCTAAATGGCTTCTGTTCGTTTTTCCCCTAATACCCGACCAATAGATATTCATGTCTTCCAATGCAGTCTGGCAGTAAGAACATCGAGTCTCTGCCGCTGGCAGTCTATAATCTCGTCCAATGTTGTTGGTGCTAGTGTCTCGATTCACCGATAGTGGATGATTTTAGTAACATGGCTTATAAGCTTTTGGTTTTATTTCTATTTAAAATGCTTTCCAATATTATTTATTGGATTTCGTGTTCTTCTTAATCCCTTTCCTCTTTGCTCTTTGTCTGGATGGCATGGCAAATCCTGTCAGTAGCAGTGCTATTGCCAAAATAGCCGTTAAAATCATGAGAGGAAAGCCCAGGCCTTACCGCGACACTAAAGCGAGAACACCTTCGGTTATTATTGCTATTGCAGTACTCTTGTAGTTATATTAGTCTTATTACCATTACTTTATTTGTACTATTATTAGTACTATTACAGTCATCCACTCTAATGTTATTGTTTTTATAATGTATCTGTCTCAACAATTTTCTTTACTGGCATAATTTTCTCGGTTCCTTGGCCCAAGCATTTTTTCATGCAAGTTCTCGAATATCTTGCTATTCAGTGTTACATCAGTGTTTTCCCGCATATTATGCCCAGAAATTTCATGTCAAGCGCGTTAATTTGACTTTTATCCTCTTCTTGACAGGTCCATGTCTCGATATCGTATAGCATTTTCGGTAAAAACATACATTGTAAAAAGATTTTCTACCATTTGAGACGACAAAAAATACAAACGATTCCAGGATTTATCAACTATATTCTTGGTTGCCATTGTGACTATAGTGAAGCCTTAACTAGTGTAAGAATTAAATATGTTTTGGAAGTTCATTAAGTTTAATTCTCAAAATTACTCTTATTACTATTGCAAACTTTAAACTCCTGCTAGCGAATCTTCTACTTTTTTAGTTGTCAAAAATTTTTTTGCACAGATTTTTTTCTGCAATGTAAGTTTGCGAGATTTGATTTTATAACATACTTTATTTTTTGAAGAAGTTGCGTTTGTAGTTCGATTTCTTGCGCCTGTGTAGCAGACGCGAAATACTCTTGAGCAGATTGCAAAGTAAATCTGACAGTTCTTCGCACATTGCTGATAGCCAATCAAAGAATTCACATTGATATTTAGCCATAGCTGATGTCATTCGTGCATGTTTGCAAGGATCACGGTAGAAGGATCTACTTATCAATTAAAAAACATGTAGATGAGAATTTAGATATTCACCTGTCAAATATGCTCAGCTTTTTAAATATTACTACGTACTTGCAATATAAGATAATATATGCGCAGGACTAAGTACTGTAAAAGAATTCTGCACAACCCTATGTACAACATAACTGCACTGCGCATCCGCATGTACCATATCAGTCTACTATTGACTCCTAAGACAGGTTAAAGAAAAAAGTTTGAAGGTACGCAACAAAGTTTTCTGTGCACTTTTTGACCTACAAAAAGCATTTGATAAGGTGTATAGAATCGAGCTTTAGGAAAGCGAGTGTAAGAGAAAATGGACAACTGAGTGCATAATTTGATATTAGGCTGGATGTTAGGCAAGGATACGTTATGCCATTTTGGTTTTTTATTACATTCATGGATAAGTGCTTGAGAATGACGATCTTCAGCGAAGGAGGTGTGCATCTCGGGACAGTAGAATTGTGTGAATTGGAAATTGCAGATGATAAGGTACACTGTAAAAAAAGGTTGTGGAATTTTAATACGCTAGACGTATGTAAAAAGTAGACTTACGCGCAACGACGTGAAATTGCTATAGAAATGTTGAAAATTACACACGAAAGTAGAAGCTTTTCAACTTGATTAAAATTTAACAGGTTATAAAAAACTGACAGCGAAAAGTGGAAAATTTCTCTCTGCTAGTGAATTTAAACCTTTCGTGAATTTTTCCACTGGAAGATATATTTCTATGAAGATGTATTTTCAAATTTTGACATATAAAAATGGTATATGCGCTGTAATAAATATTTTGAATCTAATAGATTCTAAAAATAAGAACTAAATAAATGAAAATGTATTAAATTGTGAAAATAAAATAAAATTGGTTCAGTAAAAAGAACATTCTATTTCTATATTTGTTATAAAAATACAAAAGATAATTATTATCACAATTTGCCTATAACCGCTGTCTTCATTCTTATACAAGTAATTTATTGAGGGTGTTAAAATCCATCTAACATCAAATTTTGATAAAAATAAAACTCAACATAAAAATTAAAAATTATATTTAAAACAGACATCGAATTTTTCTTTTCATGCAAATAGTATTTAAATGAAATACTTTTCGCTCTATAGACAAACTTCTAGTTAAAAGCAGAAAAGGACTATAGAGTAAAACAATATCTAATTATAATATTAGTTGTGTAAAATGAATGAATCGAATCAAATTTTGTCTCTAGAATTTTGTTCCAATGCCCTTAACTTGTAGGCAAAGATTCTGACACACTGCTTTGATATAAATAAATGTCCATAGGTAACTATATGTATGTATCACAATTTTTCTATGCGTTGTCCTCATTCTTACAAATAACTTATTATTCTGAAGGTACAGATTGTGATACACTCTTTTTTACCTAAATCGCTTACAAAAGCTAGCTTACCATATCATAAACGTTTATGATTGTACATATATGACAATGTAAATTAGCGTGCAACTTTTAACACATTTTTTTAATATAAATAAATATCCAAAGGTAACTATAATTGGTTATCATAATTCGTCTATGTTCTAAAATCTAAAATAATATTACAGTGCATTAGGTAATATTAGAGCGTAGCGTGGTCAGTTGATTTGATAAAGCAGTCACTTTCTTTTTGATTTTTGTGATCTCGATCTTGTGTTACCAATAGGATGCATATTCGGGAAGATCATTTGCACAAATTCCAAAAATTTCTCGTGAGGTTTGGGATATGGTACGTTGAAAAAAAAGAAGGAGATGACCATCTGCAGAGCGTCGATGAGTTGAATGTTGAACCTAACATGATGCCATTCATTGTCAGCCAGTATTTCCTTGTTTGATCATCACCTATGTAAACCCATTTTTATATGCATTTAATATATGAGAATACTTTTTTAATATTCTGGGATAAATGCTGATTATAGCCTTCAACCCTGGCGAAAGTGTCGGATAGAAATCCATTCCGCATTATTCCGAAATCTGTATCTACGCCAAATCGAATAAATCCGAACCAACCCGAAAAAATCTACATTTCGTTCGACCCAGATCGGTTAACAATTAATCTAACTCAATCCGGTCCAATCCGAAGTTCCAATCGGAACCATATTTCCAATTTAAATCAATACGAACTCATATCGATATACACTGAATTTTCAATCCAAATAAATCCGAGTTCGGATGGAATTGGATTCATTCGGAAATAAATTTGTTTTAGGCCAATCATGTTTTGGATTTATAATTTTGTTTTGAATTATTCGGATTAAATGTTCGGATTGAATAGGATTAATTTTTAACCGATTTCGATCAAACGAAATGGGGAACTTTTCTTGGATTGGTTTAAATAGATTTGGATTGGATCGAATAAAAATTTCAGAATGAGTTAGATTGTTTCGGAAAGAATTTGTATAAGAAATTTTCGCTTAGTAAATTCTAGGTAAGTAGAAAAGACTTTGTACTTATTTATGAACCCTTATTTCTATAACACATCTACAAAAGGATATTATTTATTTTGAAAATAAAATATAAAATTTTTGGTAATGTTGAATAGCA
>NC_046657.1:105699451-105704553 GCF_010883055.1 Belonocnema kinseyi | reverse complement strand
ATGGCGAATAGAATGCTACCCGAATTGCACAATAGCATGGGAGAAGCCAGTATACAGGGGTATGTTCATATTTCGCGCCATTAAAGTTGCTTTCGGATCGGCCATTCGGTCAAGTCCGTGCATATTCGGATCAACTTTATCATAGTTTCCATGGTTGCGTTCGAAACTTCAAATGGACACAAGTGTCCAAACAATATAGGTTGTGTTACATAGTAATTGCAAATAATAAAAGTGTTTGATAAAAACAGGTGTGTTATGAATAGACAGGATATTTTTTAAATAAAGTTAATGAAATATTACACGCGCAAAACTTTCAATTGACGTTGCCTACATTTACTTACAGCGATTAGGGCAAACAGGTGAATTTGAACATAACCTCGAAATAATGACAGATCGGCCCGGCATGTTTATTATACTTTCGATTTATTATTCTTTACCAAAGAAATGTTTGATGGTTTTGTATGTTTATCACTGACAGTGTCGGCAGCGATAATCTAAATAATAATGACTAATTATCAATTGAATAATCATTACTCATTAAACATTTTAATAGTTAAACATTATTTCTGAATTTAAAATTTCATTACCATTGTTTTTTACACAGATCGATCCTAGAAGAAATACACTTCAGGAAATGCAGATAGAATTGGTGCATTTTAATCAACATTGTTGCAAAATCGTTATCTCTGGAACTTATCCCAAGACTGGGGATTGATCAGCCTAAAATTAATTATCTGATTCATTTGAATGGTACAAGCGTATCAAAAAGATATCTCGAAGCAATTTAACTTGCCCAAATTTTAATTGTTACAATTTTTAGGGATTTTTTCATTTTATAAAATGTTTTCTCTGGACCTCTTCTCAAAATTTGGTTTGATCAACCAATAAAATAAATTAAACACTTGTTGGTGATAGTATTGTACCAGTAATAAATTTAGAAGAGAAATTTTAGGCCGATATTTACATTCCAATTTTTTTTTAAATTATTCTATTTTCGAACTTGCTATATCTGGACCTGATTTCCGAATTTGGATTTGATCAGCACCTAAAATCAATTTAAAGTAATTTTGATGGTATCGGTGTATAAAAAAAAAATCTCGAAGCAATTTAACAAGCCCAAATTTTAATTAATAAACTTTTTATGTGTTATTTTCATTTTAGAAAATATTTTCTCTGGACCAACTTTTTCTTTGAATTATTGTATTTTCGACATTGCTTTTTTTGGTATGGTTTGCAAACTGGCATTTGATCAGCCCCTAAAATTACTATCCTGAGCGATTTTTAAAATTTATTTCAGTATTTGATCAAATGAAATTTTGAGATGAGGCCCTGAGACAACTGTCATTATTTCAAGGTTATATTTAAATTTGCCTGTTTGCCCTAATCGCTGTAAGTAAATGTAGGCAATGTCAATTTAAAGTATACGCATGTAATATTTCATTCACTTTATTTAAAACATATCCTGTCTATTCATAACATACCTGTTTTTATGCCGTAAATAAGCGGTAAACACAATTCACTCTTCGCCCACTGGAAGCGCAGAATATTATTACTATTTTATAGTATTTGTCACTCAGCAGACATTCCATAATGTTATTGGCACAGATCAAAATTTATGTTTACTTCTCAGTTCACATGTCTCATTTCATTATTAATCAAACACTTTTATTATTTGCAATTACTATGTAACACAACCTATATTGCTTTGACACTTGTCTCCATTTGAAGTTTCGAACGCAACCATGGAAACTATGATAAAGTTGATCGGAAGATGCACGGACTTGACCGAATGGCCAATCCGAATGCAACTTTAAAGGCGCGAAATATTAAAATACCTCTGTATAATGGCTTCTCCCCTACTATTGTGCAATTCGGGTAGCATTCGATTCGCCATGTATGTTTAAAAATAAACAATATCCTCTTGTAGATGTGTTATAGAAATAAGGGTTCATAAATAAGTAAAAAAATAATTTAATTCAAAAATCAATGTAGATTGATATTAATGATTATTCAACATTTTCTACCTTAAAATTGCAAGACACTTCAAATATTTAAAAACTCTTCCTTTCTTAATATTGTAATTATAAATATTAATTACAATTATGCATTTCTTTGCACATCTTTTCTAAACCGAATAGTAAAGTCAGTCAAAACATAATAATTTTTGGTTATTTCTTTTGAGAAACTGAATGTTATTTGGAATTGATTGTTTTAAAAAGTTCATTAATTGGATATACTATCCCTTTCACAATCAATTGCTTAGATAAGTCTGCAAAAATATCCAAAATATCCACTTCAAATGACCAAATAAATAATATAATAATAAAAAAAATACTAAATAATAATAATAACGAATAAGTTATAAATAAAATATTCAAAATATAACCTGAAATACTTAAACTATTTAAAGAATATCAAAAATATGTTTATAATTATGCAAAAGTATAATGCGCACAATTATTATTATTAAAGTATAAGAGAAAACCATTAACTTACCTTGATTATTTCACCGAAAGGGAGCAAAATAAATTTTGCAAATCCAACTGCACATTTGCTCATATGACATGGGAATAAAAAAGAGCGAAAAAATGAACGAATGTGAAATTGCTATAAGGTGTAGGAATTTTCTTTATAAAATAGACATTTACGCGCAACCGGTAATTTTACTAGTCTGGAGAATTTTATTACTTACAGCGTGAGTTCTTTTTTTACACACTCTGAACGTAGTGATTTTCAACCCGCCGTATGAATTCAGTCACAATCATAATAAGCAAAGCCCGTGAAGTTGGCACCCCAACTCTAGAATATCATTTTTTTTATATGGAATCGTTTGGCGGTCGTTTCGTGGTCTTTGTTCTTCAAATTTGAAGGTTTGGTGGTCTTTTGTGGTCAACTTTGAAGGTTTGGTAGTCAAAATTGACAAAGTTATTGATTTTTCAAATTTGGGCTGCCAACTTCACGGTGGCACAGCACTGTTTAATATTTTCTAAAAAATCTTTTTGGTATCGCTTGGTGGTCGTTTGTTGGTATTTGGTAGTGATTTCTGAACGTTTGGTTGAAATTACAGAATATATTGGATCTTTTGGAAAATACATATGGCCCGTGATGGGACTCTGCGAATGTTATGCGCATGTGTGATTGGTGCAAAATTTGAATTTCAAAATGCTCTTTTTCAATGTGAACGCTGTTTGGCAAGTATAATTGAACATAATTCTAGTTTTTAAGTTTTCGAACATTATAGGTTTTATTGTTTGTGAAATCTGAACTCTCTTATTATTTTATATTTTAAGTTTTTCGACTTTTAATTACAAGATAATCTTTGAAAATGGACTCAAAGTCCCGGTCCGGAAACTTTATTAAGGCAATGTACATTGAAATAAGTTCCTTTACTGCAAACTGAATGATTTTTATTAAACATTACTTTAAAAGCGAACTGTAACAGAACCATAATTCAGTGTCAATTTGAAAAAAATTAAGAATCGTTGAAACGCTTTCTGATAGTGGTTTCATATATAGAGTAGTCTGGATTTCTCTATTCTGCAGCGAAAATAATTGCATTCAGAATTTAATAAGTTTTTATCTCTTTTTCCTTATCAGCTCGTTTACACAAAATGTGACTTTCCTCTTCTAGCTGTACCCGTGGAGAAATTTACGCATCTTTCCCTATTTGAAGTTGGGTTCTGATGGAACCCCTATCAGAATATCTAGTCTAGAAAAAACTGGTGAGGCCCCTATCGGAATATCTAGTCTAGAAAAAACTTATGAGTGCCCTGTCAGGTTCTAGTGAAGAATTCCATGCTTTGTATAGGTATGGCAAATCTATCTGTGTCTAATGGTGCCCCGACCAGAGAACTCCTAAAATCTTATATTGCCTAAACTATAATTTTGAGGCTTTTAAAGGTTTCAGTATGCAAAAATAATGTATTTATGAGTATTTCAACTCTTAATATTTTCTTCGGGGCCAGGCAGATATGTTTCAGTTAAAGTTGAAGAGTTTATTTCAAGTACAGCTGGCCAGTGATTTTTCTTTGAATAACAAAATTCTAAGTCCCATCTTTATGAAAAATTGTAAATGTTAAAAAAATTACATTTTAGGTTTAGGTTTTAATGCTCTTAAAAAATTTAATGTTTTGTCACTGTACAATGTACAATGTACATTTTTGTACACGTTGACAGTTTGTATATTTTACATTTAAATAATGTCGTATAATAATAAATATTTAATTTAAAAAAGGCCGTTTGAAATTTTGTGTTTTATTTTTCTTAGGCTGTAGAGTGTAGGTTATGAGGATAGCTTTTTCATCGAGTTTTAACTTGTCGGTTTAGCGCAGTGGTTAGCACTCCCGACTACTAGGCGATTGATTTAGGAATAGATTATGTAGATTCGAAACCCCGTAGCGTTAGAAACTTTATTTGTAAAATAATGTTTAAAAATGAAATATATGTATTCACTCTAAACAGGACCATTAATATTTAAAGTAAGAATACTCGCAATTAATTAATATTTATTTTTTAAATACCTTTTTTGTCATATCGTTACAGTATATCAGTAGTGGGTATTAAGATTACCTAAAATAATTAGATTAAATTTCAAATTTTGAAAACATTAATGATATTCGGATCTTATACAGTCGTATGCTGATGAAAGAATAAAAGAACTGTTGGCCAGTAGCGTGACAGTACCCTGTAGGAGACCCGCAGCGTCTCTTCTGGCGGGCTGACTCCACTAGAACCCTACTAAAACATATAGTAGGGCATCCATGGCCCCAACGTTACGTTTCCAGATGGGGCCCCGATTAGTTTCCCCCTCTTAATCCCGACTATATGTACGGAGAACTATTCAGGGCCCCACTTGAGCCCTTTTGAAATGTCTGCACGGGTAGGTACATTTTTTCACATGATAGTGTAGAATTCTTCAAGAAATCTTTAAATAGAAATTTACACTACACTTTATGAGTTTTTTTTAGACATTTTTAATTCAAAAGACCCAGGCATTGTTTATTTAACCCTTAAACGGCCAAAACGCCACTACCGGTACACTGCTTTTCAACGGCCAATAACTAAGACTATTCGACACTAGAAAAAATTGACACATATATTTT
>NC_046657.1:105698107-105699351 GCF_010883055.1 Belonocnema kinseyi | reverse complement strand
CCAGACCGAATTTTAAAATTTTTTCACGAATAATAGAATCATCAATTACAAATGCTACCTTAATTTGGAAAACTTGCAACAAGAATAATATAGCTAAATTGATAACTAAAGATTTCTGTAAAGAAATCAGCAGGAAATATTTGTCGCAATCAAAACTAGGTGATTTCGAAACTCACAGATACGAATCACGAACAAGAGCATTATGAAATAATGAACAATGTTGCCAGAGGACTACTAGATTTTGCATTGATTGCAACATGTATTGCTGCTTACATTGTTTCTCAAAATTACATTCTGAAACAGCAGGTTGAACAGCGCTTTGAGCAAAATTTTGGATTTTGCATATGAACAATTTTTGGAAAATTCAAAATTTTGCTCAAAACGCTCCGGAAAAATCCAGGCGTATTCCTCGGCTGATTTCAAGAACTTTTAACTTTTTATTCTTGACAAATTTTCCGAAAAGCGCATAGTTTTTCAAGAAAAAAAGTTCATAGTTCTAAGCATCGTGTAAGAGTAAAATGATTCACGAATATTTATCGTCCGTCTGCCGCAAACAAAATTTACGTTGCCCAACTATCATCAACGTGGAGGTTGACGAATATCGATAGTCTCTTTGTTTTAAAGGGATTTTATATATTTTTTTTACATTTTTTAATTTTTTTTTTATGGAGAATTTTTTTTATTCCAGATTTCAATCCGTTGAAATCATTTTGATCCTGCTGTTTCAGAATGTAATTTTGAGAAACAATGTAAGCAGCAATACAATGTTGCAATCAATGCAAAATCTAGTAGTCCTCTGGCGACATTGTTCATTATTACATAATGCTCTTGTTCGTGATTCGTATCTGTGAGTTTCGAAATCACCTAGTTTTGATTGCGACAAATATTTCTTGCTGATTTCTTTACAGAAAACTTTAGTTTTCAATTTAGCTATATTATTCTTGTTGCAAGTTTTCCAAATTAAGGTAGCATTTGTAATTGATGATTCTATTATTCGTGAAAAAATTTTAAAATTCGGTCTGGGAAATTCCGATCCCGAATTCTTGTCATCTGATGAATCATCTCCATCAGAGCCAGAGTAATCTGGATTAGGTACGATGATACGTTCATCATTTTCATCGGAATCCCATTCCGATTCGGAATTTGTTGCAATTTTTGAGGCTTTACGCTTTGGCATTTTTTTTTGCTGGGTGTACTCAAAAATTCCCAGGATGACAATGCGGTGAAGGTGTGGTTTGATGTCA
>NC_046657.1:105689333-105698007 GCF_010883055.1 Belonocnema kinseyi | reverse complement strand
ATATGTGTCTCAATTTTTTCTAGTGTCGAATAGTCTTAGTTATTGGCCGTTGAAAAGCAGTGTACCGGTAGTGGCGTTTTGGCCGTTTAAGGGTTAAGAAGTGCCCTCTTTCTTAATGAAGAGAATTTGTATGGATTTGGAATTATTGTCAAAATTTTCAGAATGCCCCCGAAAAAATACAAACAAAATTTGAAAGATTAATATTATTTACCACCCAGAAACTTCAGTTCATAGCTAATTCTTTAATCTTAATTTCTGTCACTATTCTTTAATAACCTTTTATCAAATTTAGAGAAACTTATCATAAGGTTTCATTTGTTAATGATTAATAATAATCTTCAATAAACTTATTCATTCACGCTTGGACTTTAATTGGGGTTACATGTTCGATCTTTAAATTATGTAATTTACTTTTTTTATAGATACAAATTTAGTGAGTTGAGGTAAATATCAATATTAAAAAAACAACACGAATACGAAAAAAAGGGATCGCATGCGTTGTTTCAAATAGTATTTTGAAAACATTCTATTTAAGAAAACTAAATGGTGTGTTCAAGAGGTAAATGTTCTTATGCGAAGTTAATAACATTTCCGTATATCATTTAGAGAATTTGGTAAAAGTAATATTTTTATATAAGGAATTAAATTTTTTCTCACTATAAGATCAAGTGTGTAATTTAAAAAAGCGCGCGTTAAGACGACATTTGTTTACATAACACGTGATTTGTGACGTCATCTGTTTATACTGCTAAACTTGTGTTTAAACTGGCGGCATTTCGACCACGTGCAACAGCGGAGAAAATGAAATATTACGCGAAGAAAAATTGTAATCGATTCAAAGTATTTATTTAAAAATTATTGTATTGATATTCCTGTTCACAGTTCGTGTATTTTACATTTACATTAACTTTTTTTAACTGTAGCTTATGAGGATGTCTTTTTCACAGTGTTTCAACTTGTCGGTTTAGCGAAGTGGTCAGCACTCCCGACTGCTAGGCGATAGATTTAAGTATATAGACATAGGTTCGATACCCCGTAGCGTTAGAAATTTTATTTGTAATATAATGTTCTAAATGTAATATATGTATTCAATCTTAACAGAACCATTAATATTCATATTGAAAGTACTCGCAATACATAAATATTTATTTTTTAAATACCTTTTTGTCATATCCTTAGACCATAGCAGTAGTCGTTAAAATTAACCAAAATGTTTAAATGAAGTTTCAATTCTTGAAATTATAAATAATATTCGAACGATATGCAGTCGTATAATGATGAATGGATAAAGCAGTTGCGCCCTAAGAAAAATTTAAGGATTTTTTATCATTTTTTAAATCCGGTTAAAAAAAAAAGATTAATATATATATATATATATATAAACAAAGCAATAAAAATACGTATGTTTCATTACCAATAAATATTATGAATTGTAATAATATAAATTGATTGAAATGATACGTTTTTGAAGGTAGCTGAGAATAAACAATACCAATGCATATTATACATTTAAATAATATAAATTGATTGAAATGATACGTTTTTGATGGTAGCTGAGAACCAAATGTATTGAAAAAGGTGGACAAATGTGGGAGAAATACAAAGATCGAGCGTGTAGCGCGAGGTAAGTACATTATCGAGCGCGAAGCTCGAGATAAATATATCATCGAGTGCGAAGCGCGAGAACCAACAGTCGCGCACCCCAGGCGCGCTCAAACTTGCGAGTGAAGATCTTTTAACAAAAGGGAATTGACAATCTGAAAATTACAGTTGTTCAAGCTTTAACCTTTTAATTTAAAATGTCTGTGCACAAATGTGGGAAAAATACAAAGACCGAGAACGAAGTTGCGAGAATCAGCATTCGCGCGCCCCGGGCGTTCTGAAGCATGTTGGCGAAGATTTGTTTTTAAAATTGATACTCAATTATGGTTCTGTTACAGTTGGCTTTTAAAGTATTTTCTGATAAAAATCATTTAGTTTACAATAAAGGAATTTATTTCAATGTACATTGCCTTAATGAAGTTTCCGGACCGGAACGTTGAGCCAGTTTCCAAAGATTACCTTGTAATTAAAAGTCGAAAAACTTCAAATGTAAAATAAGAAGAGAGTTCAGATATATTTTGTGAACTTATCAGAAGGAATCAAATAATCTTAAAATATGAACACTTTTGGGGAATAGAATACATCTCTATGAGGTTATCTGTCGGTACAATTACAAGGAATTAAATATATTGAAAACACGTTCTCTTTTGGGGAATAGGAAACTATGCGGCGACCGCTATGGAAATAGAAATAAATTAGTTTCTGACATATCCTATTCATATAATGACATTTTAGACAGATGGAAAAATCGCGCATTCAAAATAATAGAATAAACTTCACTTTTACGCTGAAATCTGAAAATATTAATTTTTCTTTATTCAACGCTTATTACCGGCAATTGAAAATTCCTGGGAATTTTTTTCAATTATCTCTAAATTTTCAAATCCTTCAAAATCTTTTGAAATCTCTTGACATTTTTTAAAGCTCTTGAAAATATCTTGAAATTTAAAAAATACCCTGAAATATTTATAATCCTTTAAAATCTCTTATTAAATTTCTTTAATCAATTGAAAATTCTTTGAAATCTTTTAAAATTCTCTCCAAATGTTCAAATCCTCCAAAATCTTCTGAAATACCTAGAACTTTAAAAAAAAAAGATTTCTAAAGTAATTTTGATTTTTTTTAGTTCTTTGAAATTGCTGTAAATTATCAGAAGGCTAGAAAATTTAATTTATGAATATCAGACTTAGTAGAAGAAATGAGGAGAAAGGGTTGGAGAGGAGTTAGGATAGGGAAGGAAAAGGTATATACACTGGCATACGCAGACGACATAGTGTAATGAAACAGATGTGAGGAATAGGAAAAAGAAGGTGCAAAAAAAATTGGAGAAGGAGAATGTGGTTATTTGATACGCTGGTATGGTCGGTATTAGGTTATGGAGCAGAGATATGGGGATGGAATGAAAGGAAATATATTGAGAGTTTACAAGAAAGGTATATAAGGTGGACACTAGGGGCAGACTGGAGGACGCCAGGATATATGGTGAGAGAAGAAGCGCAAAGGGATAAGTTAAGTATTAGAGCGGGAAAGAGGGCATGGAAATTTGAGACGAAGCTGAGGGAAGGAAAGGGAGGGGAGTTGGCGAGAAAGTGTTTGATGGATGTAGAAGAGAGGAGAGGAAGGGCGATCGAATTAACGAGATGGGAAGACGGAAGGAGGGAGTTCTTTAATGATAGAGAAATAGAAGACGGGACTGGAGTAAACTATGAAGAATTGGACAAAAGGAGAATGAAAGACAATTAATAGAAATATGGGGGATGATTGAGGAATGAAAATACAATAAATGATATAAGATGATAAAAAAGTAAGGAGTACCAAAGTATTTAGAAGAGGGATGGGGAGAGAGAAGGTGGATCAGAAAATGTGGTTAAGATTCTAGGGGAAGATGGATTAGGAGAAGAATGGATGAAGGAGTTGGAGGGCGCTAGAGGAGCGAATGAGAGAGAATGAAAGAATGCACGTGAAAAAAGGTAAATGGAGGTATCAAAAAGTGAAAGAAAAAGGAAACGGAAGTCGCTTAGATTAGAAACGTAAAAATTTTAAGTAATGGTAAGGTAAAAGTTAAGTAGACTAAGATGCGTTTGAGATGCTCTCTCTCTCTCTCTTTCGCTTGCACTCTCGCTTTCGTTCGATCGCTCCCTCGTTTGCTAATAAGTCGAAAATTGCGCTACCGCAGGAAATAGAAATAAGAAACTTGTTATAAGACTCTAGGTAAATAGTTGTAAATAATTGTATATATAGAAAGGATAAGATTGTAAAAAAAATATAGATATAAACGGTCAGAAATTAAAATTTTTTAATTTTCCTACTTAGTTCAGGGAGAACGAAATTCACAGGATCTCCTTCATATTACTATTAATCTAAAAAATCTCAAGGGAAAAATTAAAGTGGGCCTTTTTGGTAAACTACATTTTTCAGTTTTTCTAAAAATTAACGTTGTTTTGGCAATTTGAAGAAATTTTCAACTTACTCTAAAGAATTGGAGATACAACTTTTTGAAATAAAATCTTTGTATTTTTTTTCATAATTCGCTGAGTTCGTGAAAAAAATAATTGATGAAAAACAAAAAAAATATTTGTCTCCTATTTTAAATTGGAAAATAATATTTTACGGCTTTTAAACTAAATAATAAAACACTTAATTTTCATAATATTTGCTTAGTTGAAAATTTCTAAGGATTATATTGTCCTCAATCAGAACGAAATATTTACAACATTTCTAATATTCAAAAATTATGAGCTTATAAACATGAAAAAAATGCAACAACAAAGCGATGAGACAATTAAAATTTAAATGTCAAATGAAACTGTGAAATGAGTTTGAGGACTAAAATGGCAATGAAAACATAGTGAAAAACAAAATATTTGTTCAAATTTGCTTACAACAAAATATAGGTTTAGACCCTATAATTAAATTTTTGTAGAATTTTCGCGATCGCATTTTAAATTTTAAATATTTGAGGATCTTTAAAAAGATGTCAAAGAATTTTCAATTTATTTTTTATAATTTAAAAGAATTTCAAAGAATTGAAAGAAATTTAGAAGGCTCATTTTTAAAAATTACAAAGTACTTTAGAAATCTTAAAAAAAAAGTTTTAGGTATTTCAAAATATTTCGAAGGATTTGAAAAATTTAAGAGAATTTTATAAGGTTCCAATGAATTTTCAATTGATTACAGAAATTTAATATGAGATTTGAAAGGATTTAAAATATTTCAGGGTATTTTTAAATTTCAAGATAGTTTCAAGAGCTTTAAAAAATTTCAAGAGATTTCAAAATATTTTGAAGGATTTGAGAGAATTTGAAAAGGTTCCAACGAATTTTCAATTGATTACAATAATTTTTAATGAGATTTTAAAGGATTTGATATATTTTCGAATATTTTAATAGATTTCAAGGAATTTTCAATTGATTATACTAATTTAGTATGAGATTCTAAAGTATTTGAAAAACTTCAGGGTATTTTTAAAACGAATTTTCAACTTTTTTTATAATTGAAAGGAATTTCAAAGAATTTAAAGGATTTAAAATATTTTAGGATATTTTAAAACATTCCAAGGAAGTTTCAATTCATTTCAATAATTGCAATCGATTTAAAAACATTTTAACGATTTCTTTCATATTTCCTGGTTGAAGATGGAAATACTTTGTTAAAAATTTAGTTTTTTTGGTTGATTATTCATAAATTTAGTTGGAAAAATTTGTTTTCTGAAAATTTAACTATTTTGTAGAAAATTCTTTTTTTTTTGGGTTAAAAATCAATTTTTTTAATTACAAATGTAACTATTCTATGTTTCATTAAAAAGTGATCTTTTTTAGTTGAACATTTTTGTATTGTATTGAATACTCGTCTTTCTTGGTAGAAAATTCATCTTTTTTGTCGAAAATTTATTTATGATTAAACATTGATTTTTTGTATAGAAAATTAGTCTTGGTGAAAAATAAATTTCTTCTGTGAAAAATTAATGTATTTTATTAAAAATTCCTTTTTTTAGTATGCTGTTCAGCCTTTTGGATACAAATTTAACTTTTTGTTCAAAAATTTAACTATTTTGTTTAAAACAATGTTAACTATTTTTGTTAAATTTATGTATTTTCTTCAAAATTTATTTCTTTGACAGAATACTAATTGTTTTAGTTAAAAGTTGAACTGTTATTATTAATAAATAGTCAACCAGTGATTAATATTGATATAACATTTTATAATTATAATATTAACATGAATAATATATATAATAGTAATAATATCCATTCTGCATATTATATACACCTGAAAAACATAACCTCAAAATCGACTCATGCATGAAAGGAATAATCACGCGAAACATTAAATTCCCCAATTTCTTCCATTTCTCTCAAATAGGGATCGAGATATAAATAGAAGACCAACGAAGTCTTCCGAAGCTTTCAGATCGGCAATCATCGTTCAGCAGAAAACCGAAGTCGAATCGTACATTTTCGGCTTACACACGAACTCACAGTGGTAATCATGCACCTTCTGTTTTGCGGCTCCCAAGCGGTATGTATGGTGGGGGTAAATTTGTAGCTCGTTCTAGCAGCACTGTGGCGAACTGGCGCCAGTTGAAATACAAGGCGTGCGGTCTCCTTGTAGTAGTATTTCGTGTCTACACCTTATAGCAATTTGACTTTCGCGAGCAAATGTGATTTTCACTTATCCTATAATAATAATTGTATGCATTATACTATTGGGTAATTAAAAACATATTTTTGATATTCTTTAAATGGTTTAAGTATTTGAGGTTATACTTTGGATATTTTATTATTTGTAATTTATTCGTTATTATTATTATTAGTTAGTATTGTTTTTATAATTATATTATTTATTTGTTCATTTGAGGTTACTATTTTGGATATTTTTGCAGGCTTACGTAAGCAATTGAATGCGAAAGGGATAGTATATCCAATTAATGAACTTTTTAAAAGAATAAATTTCAAATAACATTCAATTTCTTAAAAGAAATAACTAAAAATTATTATGTTTTGACTGACTTTGCTATTTGGTTTAGAAAATATGTGCAAAGAAGTGTATAATTATAATTTATATTTACAATTTCAATATAGAGAAAGCAAGAGTTTTTAAATCTTTAAAGTGCCTTGCAATCTTAAGGTAGAAAATGTTGAAAAATTATTAATATCAATCTAAATTGACTGTTGCATTAAATTAATTTTTTACTTATTTATGAACCCTTCTATAACACATCTACAAAAGGACATTAATTATTTTGAAATTAAAATATAAAATTTTTTATAATATTGAATAGAAATTCTTATAAGGGTATATATATTTGTTTAAATGCGGTTATGAACAAATCCATCTCAAATCAGATAAATTTAAAAGTGCAGAGCAAAATAACATCTAAAACGTCTAAACATAGAGTAAAGTATTCTCTACTTTAACTAGAATTTACTAGGCGAAAGTTTCGTATAGGAATTGATTCCGAAAGAATCTGAATCATTCTAAAATTTTTATTCCAACCAATCCGAATCTATCTAAACCAATCCAAGAAAAAGTCTCCATTTCGTTTGATCTAAATCGTTTAAAAATTAATCCTATTCAATCCGAACTTTTATTCCGAATCAATCGGAACAAAATCATCAATCCAAAATCTGATTGACACTGTTTGAATAGTGTGAAAGAAATTTGTTGAGATGGTTGAGTCATGTTGAGAGAATGGCAGGAAAACGATTGACGAAACAAGTATATTTAGGTAAAGTGTGTGGTAGCGTACCCGGAGGCAGTCCGAAGAAATGATGGTGTGTTGGGAATGTGTGAATGAGACAGTAAGACGACAAGATATAATACGTCCTAAAAACAGAAGAGCTTGCATGCAAAGATGTATACTCGCTAAATCTGAATTAGTTCAAATTTAACTAATTCAAACAGTAAACTTAATTTTTATTGAAAAATTCGTTACTTACAAGGTTTTTACTGATGAATTAGTCAACGGGCTACTAATAAATTGAATTAATAAAAAAACTGACTAATTTTCATGGATAATTTCAAGGAATTACCAATTCATTAGTGAATTTCTCAACATAACCACTGTCAAGTCGTTGACGTAGAAAAAGTGAAGATTATTTTGTTACTCAAACAGACTTTCAAGAATAGGAGAGTCTACGAGGTGCGTTCAAAAAATAAGGTGACTTTATGGTTTTCTCAAAAAATATTCATTTATTCCTCAATATTTATGTTTTCCCCTTCAAAGTAATCCCCCCAGATATAATACACTTGTGCCAACGCCTTTTCCAATCATCGAAGCACTTCTGATAATCATTTTGTGGTATAGCCTTGAGTTCTTTCAGCGATGCAGTTTTTATCTCCTCAATCGTTGAAAATCGATGTCCTTTCATGGGTCTCTTCAGTTTTGGGGGAAAAAAAGTCACTTTGGGCCAAATCCGGTGAATATCATTATTGTCTTCATTCAACATCTCCTGAGCGATGGTAATGCGATGGATCTTTTGATCAAAATTCTGTTGTTGACGTGCTGGGACGTCCAGGGCGAGGTTCGTCTTCGACATCCTCTCGGCCTTCTTGGAACAGCTTGTACCACTTATACACATTTTTCTTACTCAGAGTAGACTCACCGTATGCAGCTGTCAACATTTCAAGAGTTTTAGAGCACTGGATTCCATTTTTCACACAAAAATTAATGAAAACTCTTTGCTCCATTTTTTTCGAAAGAAGAAAATCGCCGAGCACACCAAACCCTTCTAACCTTTTACGCCTCTGCCAGAAAAGCAACACGAGCTATATTCGCAGCGAGTCGCGCTTGTTCTGCCGTCTAGTGGTTTTGAAGGAGAGATAGCGGGTGTATATTTTTACATGAAAGCAATAGGCTGGTTGTAATACTATATGTAATAATTTGTTGAAATATTAATTTTATCGAAGTGTAGAAGCTGTAAGTGAAACGTGAAAGTATTTGCTAATGAAAATTGAATATAAGAGCTGAAAGTATACCACCATGAACTCTGAAAAGGGTGCTAGTCAAGTAGCTTACAGGTTAAGTCGTTAAAATCAAATGTATTTGAAGGATGAAAAATAATGGATAAAT
>NC_046657.1:105686103-105689233 GCF_010883055.1 Belonocnema kinseyi | reverse complement strand
CAACCTCCTGCGAACATCGGCAGAGCGAGAGGAGAAAAGCGGGAAAAGCCAGCGAGAGAGGAGAAGAGTGATGCGAGGCCCAAGCGGGAACGGGGGAAGCCAAGAGGGCTTTTCATTCGCTGACGCACCAGAAGGGCCGCCCTTTTTCCTCCCACGCAAGAGCAACGACAGCGAGCCGCGACGAGCCGGAGAGCAT
Source organism: Belonocnema kinseyi (assembly GCF_010883055.1). Lineage (NCBI taxonomy): Eukaryota > Metazoa > Arthropoda > Insecta > Hymenoptera > Cynipidae > Belonocnema > Belonocnema kinseyi. The sequence continues at coordinate 105,689,037 of NC_046657.1, read as the reverse complement.
TATCGTAGCATCGCCGATCGGCAATATCGATCCGACCACCGACTAGCTAGTTGATCTTTCTTTTATCCATTGTATTTTCTTGTACAACTTAAATTTCTAGAATATACATAGAGACTTAAACGGTTAGTTTAAGTTCTCTTTTAAACTAAAATATTTTTGTGTATCATTTCAAATCACATCAACTAGCATTGGAATATTCAATTATTTTATTTAATTAATTTCAATTCAATTAAAATTTCAATTAAACTCTAATTAAATTTTGAATAAGATCGGCGTTCGCGCCGTAACCCCAGGTGGGATATTACACTGTGAACATAAGATCGTGACGAGTGTACCAACACAAAAAAACCAAAAACTTAAAACTTGAATGTACGTAGCCCGCGAAAATTGAAAAGTCACCTTACTTTTTGAACATACCTCGTATATCAAAGAAGACACTGGCTATCATGGAAATTCACAAGAATTACCTCGGACTTTTCGATTAAAACGGAGAAATAGTGAGTTTATAATAAATATATATGAGAAACTCTCTTCAGTTTCTATATTGCAACAGGGATTACAGTGGTTCACCTGCTCAATTTATAGGAAAATAGGGGAGTTTTGCTTTTAAAGAAGGGTTTTTAGTTTGTACTTATGTTGGTTAATTAACAGTTCTTTTCTTCGCTGCGATAACTACCAAGTGTAAAAAATAAATCTCATCGTGCAATTTAAAAACGATTTAAACGGATGTCTTATAAATAAACATTTGCGTTACGGACATGTGCGTCTCTCCGAAAGCGTCTCATTTTTGACTAATCAATTAGTAAATCTTGAATAACCAATTGGTATATTTTTGAATAACGAATTAGTAGTTTCGCCACCGACCGCTATGGCGACCGGTAGCGCGCCACGTCTACACTGAGAAACTTTGTACTGGAAAAATGATTAAATTAGGTTAAAATCGAGGGACCAAGGTGATAATTCGTATATTTTAATACAATAATCGTAAGCTATGCTGTTTTTATATGGAATTTTCCTATTCATAATACAAAGTCTTAATATTTTTTATAGTAAAATCATAGATAGGATAAATTAGTAGAGACATAATTAAATTATATAAAAAGTGTAGAAGTAATAAGTATCTGAGATAACATAAAAGACTACATTTGTAAGAGGAATTGCTATTGTCTGTAGGAATATGAATTATACCACGACACTTTCTATTTTTTTGTATTATGGAGTAAGACCAATTCGGAAGATCCTTCTCGAATATTAGTAAGTGACTTAGTAAGTGAGCCTAGCGTTGGACCGAGTGCAGCCGAGCGTGAACAATTATAGAATAATTTAATGGAAATAAATTTGAGTGCTAGCATTTACTTCATAAGGGCGATAAATTTCTGGATCCCATTATCTAGTTTAGCCGAATGGAATATCGCCATGCTGCCGCGATAGAGACCCGTATTCGATTCCCACCAGCTTCACGGAGAAAAAAGTCCGGTCGCTGTGGCCCAAAAGTCCTGCCCTAATAGTATGAATCACCCAGTCAGCAGATTACCGCTACTACAGCATACACGAACACTGCAGTTTTAGCATGGCTGTAGAAAGTAGCATTGGAGGTGCACGTACCTCGTCAAATATTCCGAAATGTCAAGCAGTATCCGCCTGATTTGATACTCCAGTTAGAAATTTTAGTCGATTTTGAAAGGAATATATTTAAGCTTAGTTTAAAAGAGTATAATTTTTCAAAGTTATTTATTTTAAAAAATGTACACTATAAAGACTTCACAGAGCCGTTTAAGCAGTCTATAATCACATTAATTTATATTATATTAACTTGCAGGTTATAAAGCCAACTATAAAACTTATTTTGAAATCTTTGTATACAGTTCTCTAAACTTCAATCTTCTAATGTTCGTTGCACAAAATCGTCTATCCTTTCTGTTTACTTTTTCAGTCCAGCATATATTAAACAATAATTAATCATGTCACAATGATAATTTGAATACGCAACAACACACGGCGACAGGACATCAGCTGGTTCGTATGGCATGGGGATGCGTATCTGTTAACGTAGCTGAAAAGTCCTGCTAAAACTGCAGTGTTCCACAGCCGTGTTGGTTTAGCGTAACTCATGTAAATTTCGTATTGCTCAGCAACACTAATTCCGCGTTCTTTTTTTCTCCGTTTTTACTTTAATCACATTTTTCTGTTTCAGCTTGTAATATAATATTCTTGCATGTACCCTGGCGGACCGAAGGAACCGGATGGAGCCTCTACTAAGTACCCATAAAGAACCTATTGGATCCCTATTCGGTTCCTTTTTGCAAAACACGAAAAAACAGCAAAATAAACTTTTAAATTATTGAAATTTGGATTCTACGTTAAAATTTCGTATAGAAGGTCACGAAATAATAGCAATAGTTTTTTTTGCAACGGTAAAAAGGTTAAAAAAATAAAAGACGTATAACGCCTGTTGACTGCTACTTACAGGCGATGCGTTTGAAGTGTAGCAGTCAAAAGGCGTTATACGTCTTTTATTTTTTTAAACTTTTTACCGTTTCAAAAGAAACTATTGCGATTATCCCGTGAGCTTCTATACGGAATTTTAACGTAGAATCCGAATTTCAACAAATTAAAAGTTGATTTTGCGGTTTTTTCGAGTTTATTAAAAAGGAACCGAATGGGGACCCAATAGGGTCTTTACGGGTACTTTGTAAAGGCTCCATTCGGTTCCTTCGGTCCTCCAGGGTATATAATAATGTATAAACTATATATAATCGTGTGTACTGTACAATTGTAATTTAAATAAAGAGAATAGTGCGCAAGAGGGGAGTGGGACGATTGTCGTGGGGATAAAGCGTAGGCTTTGGACCCACTCCTTCGGATTGCGGGTTCGATTCCCGCCTCGCACTCTGGAAGAGTCTCGGTGGCCCATGCGGTGAACACTAGCCTAGC
>NC_046657.1:105677564-105686003 GCF_010883055.1 Belonocnema kinseyi | reverse complement strand
CCCCCTTCCACCACCAAGTAAGTGTGTGGAGGGTGTGTAAAGGAATAGAGAAGGTATAAGAAAAATGTAAACCCTTAGGGGACACATTAGAAGCTTCCATTCCATTCCTAGTGCGCAAGAGTTCAAAATCCCATGATAAATACGTCTGTATTTACGTCGTATGCTCGTGTAAACTGATACGTATCGTAACCTTCAACGCGACGCGGCACATGTTGGGTTTAGTTTTTTCGTCTGCTATTCTGACTGCACCAATTTTTACTAAGTCGCTTGCTAAATCAGTGCGCCGGTCTCTCTCGACGTTACTATAGTCCTTTGCAAATATTGCAATCTTCTGAAGAAATAAATGTAACATTTTTAAATTTTATTCCAATGAATTTTGTAGTTCGGCATGTAGTTGCTAGTTAATACACGGAGTAGTAAACATTACAAAAGTTCTGCTATGTCCCTCCATTGCAAACTGAAAATAGTAAAATCTAGTCTGATTTTTAGCAAATATTGCAGCAAAAGGTTTCTCCGTGTAGCTTTTGACTAATTTAATTGGTTAGACGAAAGTAACAAATTCTATTAGTTATTTTGGACCAATTATCAGTTACTGAGTTCTTGCTTCTACAATTAGTCAAATTTGACTGCTAATTAGTTAAATTTAACTAATTCAGATTTAGCGAGTAGACCTGACGGAAGGTAAAGCTGTATGTCAGAAAAGGAAAGTGTGGAGAAAAAATAGTTTATAAGAAGTATGTGATGAAGATTGTCAGCCGAGTGAGAGATGCATAAAATGAACCATCTTGGATACTAATGGACTCTCGTTGAGATCTTAACTTAGTGCAGGCGATTAGAGACAAATGCATGACTCTTCCTACAGGATTATCTGTCAAATTTACTATGAATTTCAATATGTTAAAATGACGAAAAACTTAAATTTAAAAAAATCCCTCACATGGTGACTCAGCCGATTAAAAAAAAACAATTTTGGAATGACTCATATGCAATTTAAGGAAAGGTGTTTAGTATGGGAAACTTTCAGTACTAATTTAGAATCGTATACAATTTTTATTAACTCCCTAATTTTTAATCGTGGGAAGTAATATTTTCAAATTAAATTTAGTTCATTAAAAATACTTAAAAATTAGACTAAATTCTGAGACTACGCTAAGAATTATTTCCAAACATTTCGCAAGAAAGATAAGACTGTGATTTCCAAATGATATATAGACAATAAAGGCTGCAAGCTAATTCGAGTCAGAATGTATGTAATCTAATAATTTAGTTTTGTAAAAACATTTTTTCTCAAATCGAAAAGCCAGTTAAATCGTTTGTTCTTTAATAATTGTTAACGGAAAAACTCCGTAGACTCTTGTTTTCTCTCACGAAATTTTATACTTATAAATTGTTTATTCAGATTGAATAATTTCTTGTCAAGATGAAAAGAAAATATTACTTGAGCCTTGTAATAGTCTGTGCAATTTTGTCGCAAGTAATTCTTGTATTATCAGACGAGAATTTTGGTAAGTGATATTTCTTTTTTCTACTGCAATTCCTGTCAATTCTTTTGCTGTCACATTTTATTACAGTATATTGTTAGATTAGAAAGAAAATTTATTTATTAAAGATGGAATTTTTTGTATTGAATTTCATATATATTTTTATGTAAGCTAAACATATTGTTAGACCATTTAATCGGGAAGTACTGAAGAAAATAAGAAGGGACTATATGGAGGGAATATATAAGAGATGAAAGTAAAAGTGAGTAGGAGGGTTTGAATGAAAAGTCACTTAATATTATTTATTTTGTGACAATTGATAACCGCAAAATTATTTTACTTTTGTAAATAGTTCATTCAAATTGCTTGTGCAATTTTATCAGAAGTGAATGTCATTTTATCAGAAGTAAATACTGGTAGGCGATACTTCTTTTACTTTTAACTTAGTTCCAATGGATTCTGTGTCTATTCCATTTTGTTGGAGAGAAAGGTAGGAAAAAGAGGCGTTGAGTCGTTTATTCGAGTTTTTAATTTAAATTTAGACACGTTTGGAAAATTGGACTTTTCGGAATATAAAAAAATTTAAATTGTCATAAAACCGGTTTGATTTTCTGAAGTTATTATAATGTTTTCAATCAAAATAACTACTTTTCTGATAAAAAAGAATGATCCCAAAAGTCAAGTCAAATCTTTGAATTTCGATTTATTCGAATATTCGAATTTCAAACATTTGGGTTGAATTTTGGATCAATTTTTAACCAAACAAACATAAAGCTATTATGTTTTTGAAAATTGTAATAATCTAAGGGACAGAAAATCGCCGATCCTCCAATGTACACCGAAATTGGTGTTCAATAGAGTTGCAACAAATTTGAGCTACACAGACTCATTCGGAGAATCTAGGGGAAAAGCATCATTTAGACACTGTTTTTTCTCATCCAGTGCAACGTGAAGTGTCGTCTACAAACTGTAAGTCACCTGTCAAGATCATTTTGTCGGTCGTTATTTAAGTGAAACAGATGTTAATAAGCAGGTAAGTTATAATAATAATTACCTAACTTTTTATTTCCTCCCATTTACCAGCGACTAAATAGTCTTGGAATAAAAATAGTACTTGGCGTGATGTAATATCCAAATGTAAGGTTAGTCAAAACCTACTACTTGACATTCAAACCACCAAAGCCGGGATGTACAAACTAAGTCGTGACCGTCTGCACTGAAATTGATGCCTGGTCGTTCGAACAAATTTCCACTAGATTTTCTGCGGAAGTTTAAAGGTACCTTAGATATCTAATCTTGCAGTGGCTAGTGTCATACATGAAAGATAAGGTAAATACAATTGTATAATAAAAACAGAAATTTGTTTTTCGCGGTGAGTAGGGACGTAAATTTGCATGAAACTTTAGCCTGATGAAAAGTTTCATGAAACATAGGGAGTTTCGTGAAACATTGCAATGTTTCAAATATAGCAGCGGGAACATTCAAACTGATAAGATGAAAACCTATTAGGTATTTTCACTTCAATGAACAGCTAACTTCACTTCGTAGATTGCTGAGGGGAAAATAAGGGACCAAATGTATGGGATTCAGTTCATTTTTGCCCTATTTTGCTAACATCTTCGTAAAAGGTAATTTTTTCTATATAAGTGTAGTTAAAAAATAGTTTTTATTTTTTTAATACTATTTAATGAAATAATAAAATAATAATTAATTACAAATATATTACAGAAATAAAGTTTTGTTCCATGCATTTAATCCATTTTCCCTCTCAGCTTTTAACAAAGTGAAGTTAGCTGATGGTTGAAGTGAAAATACCTAATTGAGGCTTTTATATCACAACTTTTTCCTGCCGGCTGATTTGATTTATTTTTCCGGTTTATAATGTGCACCAATGATGCCAATGTTGGCACCCTGAGCTACTGCGCTTGCGTTAGGGCTGACCGCTCATTGGCCGCAATTGGCGCGCGATTCAAAATTACATTTAAATAAAATTCTTGTAACTTAAGTAAATAATTATTAAAATATCCACAAGAATATATACAAATTGTGTAACTTTGATTTCAGGCAAAAAATACGACACGTATATTATATTAATAACAGTTTATTTTCAGTGAATTCCAAAGACCAAATTATATTTTACAAAAAATTTAATTTAAAAAGAAATTTCTTGGAAAAGTGATTGAAAATAATTATTTATAAGTTTTTAATATTTTGTATGTATTTTTCTGGGAATTCATATAATTATATAACCTATTAATACATAAATTATCATGACTGCATTGTAGCTGTGTTTTCTTTTTTTTTTTTTACTTCAAGCGTCGTTTCGTCACGTCTCAATCGAAAAGAACAATCTGAAATTTTGTTTTAGAATTATTCAAATATTATCACTATTATATTCTGCAATTAACTTCTATATATCAAGCTGCTGAAATATCATATGGTATTTAAAAAGATGTATCTATTAACAAATATTTTGAGAAATATTAGTCTTTCAAATTCAATGAAAATAAACTGTTATTCATCAAATACGTATATGTGTTATAAATTTTTTTCTTATCTGAAATCAAAAGTTACACAATTTGTATACATTTTTGTGTATATTTTAATAATTATTTATCTAAACTACAAGAATTGTTTTTCAATGTAATTTTGAATCGCGCTTCAAAGGGTTGACAACCAGCGCTCAGCCCTAACGCACGCATGAACGAACATTATTATCATTTTATTATTGCATTAAATAGTCCCTAAAAAAGAAAAATTATTTTTCCATTGCACTTATACAGAAAAATTACTTTCTACGAAGATATTAGAAAAATAGAGCAAAAATTAACCAATTCCCATGCATTGGGTCAATTGTTATCCTCTCAGTATTCAACGAAGTGAAGTGAGCTAGTCATTGGAGTGAAAATACCTTATTGTATATATAGACGGTCATGACTTTTTCTATACATCCCGGCTTTAGTTTAAATGTCGACGGGCATGGCTAACCTAACTTTTGGAAGTTGCATTAGGAAGTTATAATTTTATTCTAAGTGACTGGTACGCCCTATGAAATGAAAGAAATTTGAAAATTAGGTAAATATTGTTTCAATTGGTTTCCTTATTAACAATTATTTAGGCTAATATCGCAAAGCGAATAGTTGCTTTGCAGGTATTTAGGTGGCTGACAGCGCGGTTCAGAACTCCACAACTCTGCATGAGCCAAAATTCAGGCTCCAAATGATACTTTCCCCTAGATGCCCACATGGGCACCTACGTTCAGAGGAATACATTTGAGACTTGAAAACTCTCTCAAATGATCATTGGGAGCCCAATAAAATTTGCGCTGCAACAAATTTAAAACTAGCGTTTTTCTGTGGGAAATCAAGACGGTTTGATGTACAGTTAAATTGTTTTCTATTTCGAAAATTCCAATTTTCCAAGCGTGTAAAAAAATGTTCGTTCCGCCATTGCAGTCAATAATATACATGATGCTAATGAATAAATTTGCATCATTTTTTCAGAAGAATCCTCGGATCTGCACATCCGTAAAAAGCGTGTCATTAATCGAACGAATAATGGCCAAGTGCCTGGATCGCTTCAAAGAGCTCCATATATTGTCAATATTGTAAAAGATGGTCTTAGTCACTGCGCTGGCATTATATTAGACTCTGATATCATTTTAACTGTGCCGTCTTGTATTAAGGTATCGATTTTTATAACATACTATATTTTATCTGGTTCAGAAAAGAGAAATGAGGGAAATCGACACAATATTACAAGGAGAATATTCACTTCAGTTTATAATTTAGGTAACTACAGCATTATAGTTTCCATAGTTTCTATAAACGCCGAAAGTATTCTCTGATAATATTGATAGATAAAGTTAAAAGAACATAGTTATTTTTTAAATATCCTAGGATCATTTGCTTGGACATAAAAGGATATTATGGTAACATTTTAGCATTCAAAACAACTAATTCATATCGCAATGAAATTGATTTAAGGAATTTGTTTGTACAGCGATATTGAAAATTTCTCCATCGATTGACCTTCACAAAAGCCATAATGCCAAAATTGAACTGTTTACGGAAGTTCTACCTGCAAATTCGTACGCTTGGTTCAGTGGATGGGGTTGCACCAGCTTAGGACCTAAGTAAGTTTTCATTATTTTTTTTCTTAAAAATGCTTTTAAAAAATACTTATTTCTCTCATTTCAGGAACCCGCCTGTGTTTCCTGTGAATTTAATGATGACCCGATTGCCATTAATTTCCCAGCAGGAGTGTGTGCAGGCACATCATGGCCCCGTTTATATTAATTTGAGATATATTTGCACTCTTGATGCAAGTGGAAGGAGGGCCACTTGCATTGGCGATGAAGGTGGTCCTTTAGTTTACAATAAACGACTGATTGGTGTGCTTCTTTATCGAACGCTGGAAATTGGAAAACGTCCAGATGTTTTTGCTAATCTTATTCATCCCGACGCACAACATTGGATTAATGAAATAATTAATTTTCTTCAACATTAGGTATACAGCTTATTAAAAAAGTGAATTTGCAACCTGGGAAAATTGGGTAATCCTGTTAATCACATTCATACACGAAAATATGGTTCAAAACTTTATTTCGGAGGAAACAGAAAAATAAATTAGTAATATTTTTAATATTACGATAAGCTTGGTTTATTGAATTGTTTCCACCAATTAGTGCCTATACCCGAGTCGAAATTTAGACCCTACTTTGAAGTTGCAGCTCCTTATTAGAACCTGATTTAACGCTATTTAAACTTATAGCCCTTGCTTTAAACTTTAAATTCCTAGAGAATGAAACATTGAGCCTACTTTGAAGCTGTAACACCTCTCTGAAGCTAATTTAAATCTTTATAGTCTATATTTTTATAACTCAAGACCCTACTTTGACTTAATAAAGAGACAAAAAAATATTTTTATTGAAATCAGCAAGTTTGACATTGTATTCATACAAGTAATAAATAACACAGAATCAAATTTAAATATGTAGCCCCAAGTTCTTTTAAAGCGTATAACGTAGAATACCTCTAAAAAACAGAACCAATTTATATTAAACTCTTCATAAATCGCAAATTAAATTGGAGTAAACTAATCATAACCTGCTTTGATGCCACAAGTCCTACAGTAGTAGTTTAGATTTTAAAAGAGGGTTCAATTTGTCTTAAATACAGACCGTACTTTGACGCTAAACGTGGAAAAACGGCCGATTTCGGATACTTTTAGCGTCAAAGTAGGGTCAAAATTACATTGAAATCACTCCTTATACAGAATCTTCTTTACAGATTCCAGCGCCTACTAAGGTCAGAGTTACGGCTTCAAAGTAGGGCCTAAATTTCGACTCGGGTAGGCAAAGCTCTTTAAAGCGAATTATATTTGTAGTGCTTTCCTTTAATTCCAGTGTTTTCGGGATCTTGTATACCTCTCTCCAAAAAGTCTCTATCTCGTTTGTTTTGGGCTGGTTTTTCAGGGAAACAGGGAAATCGCTGAATACGCGCGATGAATCAGTGAAAAACTGTTGATTCTCCCTGACGCACCCTCTCTCTTCTGTATTCTCCTCCTTGCGTTAAACGATGCCCTTATTTTGTCGACAATGTGCTGATTGATTGTCAGGAGCTTTGACTTTTTCAATCTGTGATGGCAGATCCACAGTTCATGAGCAAACTTTAGGACCCTTTCAGTAAACGGCTCACCAGATGTTATGTAAGCTATCACACACTAAACATAGGATCTATTTTGTCTTGCTCATCCAATCTTCTTGTTTAGTTAATACAATCTTCTTTTGATCTTTTAATCCATCGTACGTTTTAACCTTCGATTTGAGTTAGCCAAAATCTCGCAACATCATAAACTGAAAAATTGATAGCATAGAGGTTGAACTTGTCCGAGACATCCTCAGGAAAGAAGGCAACGGTTTCAGCCAGATTTTGAGGCTTAAGAGGGACCTGGATGTTCGTGTTCCTCCTTTTCCTGAAATCGCTATCATCCCTAAGGGAGTACCAGCTTTCATATCCATTTTTCGAGAACTAGGTAGTTTGATTTCGCAAAGACTGTTGCGAAACGTGCTGAAGCTCTGGCATCGTAGCAGTTTAACAAGTTATCCTTGAGTTTGCCGACCCATCGCCGAGAGTTCTGCGTGTTCGATCGTTTTAAGCCGCGTATACAACAGTGTATGGTGGTGTCATAGTTATTTCCACGTACATATAAAGAAAAGGTTCGTCCACTCTTGCAAAGCCCCGCGTTCAAAGATAATTCTGCATACTCTGGGAGGTCGCCCGGTATTCAAAAGTTTCCAACATCTGTATGGAGGATTTGGCAGATAATCAAGAGGGATGATAATGGTAAGTGCCGAGAAGAGGTGTTTATTAGGGTGATTATCGAGGAAAGTATATAGCTGATAAATAAACTAAAGGAGGAGCTAGAGTTGAGGATAGAAGAGCAAATCGAAAGAAAGGGGTTCTAGTGCAAAGAAGGTCGATCTTTATAGTCGGCGGGTAAGGAAGCATTGGGAAAATGTTTGAAGCGAGAGCGTGTTGAAAGTTGGAGGCCATCACGAGTTTTAGTAAGACCACTCAAGGAAATAAGTATGCATGATACTAATACATTATCTCTCCTTTTGGCACATTGGTACAGCCAGACTTTTTGCGATTTAAACTTTTTCTTAACCTTTAATTGAGCTAGAAACTAGAAAGTCCCTGACTCTTCCTCAAACTTCATCATCTATCTTTTTTTTTTTTAATTTGATATGATACATATACTTCAAGGATAATTATAAAGATATTTATTTGAATATAAACTTTGGTTTGGCACATGTGGTCTGGCCAGACTCCTATATATATATATATATTCGGTTTTGATTCCACTAGAATCAAACCGAAGGGCCTATGACAAAGCCACCGAACTCGTCCTCGGGTTGCGGATAGAGGGTCCCTGTACCAAGGGTTTCTGCTGA
>NC_046657.1:105676690-105677464 GCF_010883055.1 Belonocnema kinseyi | reverse complement strand
TTACCGCGATTTCGCTGGAAGCGGGTGCAATTTTTCAGATTAGCACCCGCTCCCGGCGAAATTCTGCGGTTGTCCTTATGACAAATTTTTAATTATATATATTATATTGGAATGTACAAAATATAATGTATTTCCGATCACTCACTTCCTATCCCTTCGCTTTCACTGACTTCCACTACTTTCCTTCCCACACTGTCCAACTCCGTATTAAACCTACTTTCCTACTTTCCTTCTTTCTTCTCTTATTTCTCCCTTTTCTAATTTCCTTCTCCTAAACTCCCCTGAATTTATTTCCCACACATCCAAACCCTGCACTTTCTCACCACCTTCTTTCCCTATTTACACTATCCTCTTTTACGGAGGTAAAGCAGGGGAGGGAAATGGGAAATGTTGTACCGAGAAAAGGTAGAGACACAATCAAACACAGATCAAAAAGAATGATGATAATTTTATTCACAAATTACATGGAATGTAAGGAATGAAGGAATCGACGTATCGGTAAGAAGGCTGATGATAAGGATACCCTGGAGATGATGCGACTTCTTGGCGGGGTGAGGTGAAGAGAGCGTGGTGGTGAACCGAACACTAGAACACTAATTACGAGCTACAGACCAAGGACGACTGACTAGCCGAAAAGCACGATTTCCGAATTCATATGATGGCGCCTTGTGGCGTGAGGTTTCGGGGCCCCTCGAGGGTTCCGCCGTATCTCTCCAGAGGTATGACAAAGCCTTTACCTAGGGCTGCGACGATTCGGTTTAATAATGTAACAGA
>NC_046657.1:105663220-105676680 GCF_010883055.1 Belonocnema kinseyi | reverse complement strand
CGGGGGTTCAGGTACATACCTTTAAAACTGACCTAATTCTCTCTCTAGTTCCTGTACGCTTTGGGAGTCAATGTATAAGTCTAGTTCTAGAGTGCAGTCTTTTGTTTTTTATATGTTGTTATTTGGTTAATTTAATTTTTAGTAGGTTTTGAATTTTGTCGTTGATGTATTCCCAACCTCCTTGTTTGTATATTTTTCCGTCGTCGTTTGGAGTCGTGTAGTTTTGTCTGTATCTATATGGTCTTTTGTTACAGAAAGAGTCATGTATGATATAAATTGCCCTTGGTATTCATTTTTCGCAAAATTGACATTTAAAATTATCTGTATTTTCCTTTAGGATATCTTTGAAGAGCGCGGAGCGCTTGGTTATTTTTCTGTTCCAGCTCTCTTCCGTGGTTTTCTGGTTCCTGTAACATATAAACATAAAGAAAAGGAAAAAGCTGATTGTTATTTGTATTCCTAAGATATTAGGGGGTCTTATTTTGTGTGAATTAGTCCAGTTTATTCCTGTATGTGCTTAAGATAATTCGGGGTATAATTTTGTATTTTTCTAATCTTTCTTAAGCTTAATGTTCAGTTTTTTTAGTTGTTTAATTTAGTCCGCTTTTCTTTGCTGTCTCAAGTCCTCTCATTGTTTGTTGCCTTCTCTTTCTTCGTCCTCAGTTCGTCTGTAGTGTACTTTTACCCTTAAAAGTCTCTGCTCTGTCATTCTCGTCAACTCCTGTTCCGCTTTCTCAATGATTCTTTGTGATTCCGCTTGGGCCATTTCATTTCGGAACATCTGTCTCACGTCTCGGTGAGGGTGGTACTTAAGTACTTCTTCTGGCATTCCGGCCCTACGCAAGATTAGCCTTTGTAAGGCCTTGCATAGCTTGAAGTGTTCTATAATGTTTGGCTCCCTCATGGCGTTGTTGCAGAGTCTGCACTTGTTTGTGCTGTCCATGGTTCTGAAAGTAAAACGTATTTTTCTGTCTATGTTGGTCCTAATATTTAGTGAGTCAGGTTTTCGGGTGTCGGTTGAGTTGATTTTGAGTTTAGAGTTATGAGTCAGTTTTTATTCTTAATGCTATTGATCCTTAGCCTTTTGCCATTTTGGGTGAAAGTATCTTAACCTAAGGTTTCCTAGTATTTCGTGCATCACTTTATCAATTTCTGTACCGGCTATTTCCAGTTTGATATCTTTGATATTCTATTCCCCTATACTTTTTCTTTAAGGTTTTTTAATTCGTATATGGTTGGGGAAATTTACTTTTTGATAATAAAAGGTCTTTTATTTGCTACATCCAAATTTTTCTGGACTTCTTTTATAATTTGTAGCCTTCTAAGTCTGTCTATCCATTTGTCTACGCTTTGAAACTCTAGTTCGCTTTCGTTTTCGAGATTTTTTCTCAGGGACAGTAGTGGTTCTAATTCGCGGACTAAGTTTAAAAATGCTGGGGTAAATTGTGTTGATGAGTTTTTGCTAGTGTTTATCGGGAACTGCAAATCGTCTATATGTTCATCCCAGGTGGAATGATCGTTATCTAGGTAGGTTTTAATAATTTGCTTAATTGTCCTATTGTAACATTCTGTTGGGTTGGCTTGGGGGTAATATTTAGGTATTTTGGTATGCCTAATACCGAATTTTTCTGTTAAGTCTCTGAGTGTTTTATTGACAAATTCCGTGCCGTTGTCAGTGTAAAAAATCCGCGGTGTTCCCCCCAACGCGAAATGAGACGTTTGTGGAATTCTGACTCTATTGTGCTCCCGTTTGCTTTTCTAATTGGGATTATTTCGACCCATTTTGTAAAAAGGTCTATAAACACTAAAATGTATTGATTTTTTCTCTTTTTAGAACTTGGTAGCGGACCCATAATATCAGCTGCTACCATGGTCCATGGTTCTTCGATTACCCTTTTCCCCATAAATCCTATCTTACGTTGGTTACTTGGTTTTACTCTTTGACAAGTCTGGCAATTTTTTACGTATTTGATCACGTCCGAATATACCCTGCCCAGAATTAATGTTCGGAAATTTTCGCGTAAGTTTTCTCTGAGCCTAAATGTCCTGTCTGGATTTCGTCGTGATTTTCCCGTAAAACTTGAGCTCTAAGTTTTTTGGGTACGACTAATTTCCAGGGTTTGTAGTCTGGTGTTAGAGTAGATTTTAATGAGTCTGTTCTGTAAAAATAGAGTTGCGAATATCTGATTCGCCATTTTTCGTGTTCTTCCGGTCTTTTTGTTACTTGTCTCATTCTTGTTGAGTACCAGTCGTCAATTTTGTCATCTAAGTCCGTCTTTGGTTTTTCGGTACTACACGCTAATGCGAACGCGATTGCTTTAGGCGATTTTCCTGATCTCGACAGAGCATCAGGGACAAAATTTGAACTAAACTACCGCTAGCCATTCTTTTTCAGATGCTGAGTATCGATATTCTGCTCCGTTTAGGCTTCTGCTCGCGTATGCTATTACGTAATTTGTGCCGCCAATCGTTTGAGTAAGTATGGCTCCTAATCCCGTGTTACTCGCATCCGTTTTGAGTAGGAAGGGTTGAGTAAAATCTGGGCAGGTTAATATAGGTTCTGAAGTCAAGAGGTCTTTAATTCTTTGGAAAGCCTCATCTTGTTCTAATCCCTAATCCCATTGTTTATCTTTTTTAAGTAATCTGTTCATCGGTTCTATTGTTTCAACAAAGTGTGGGAAAAATTTTCTATACCAACTTTCCATCCCTATTATGCGCTGTAATTGTTTAATATTTTTAGGTTTAGGGAATTCTAATATTGGTTGAATTTTTTCATCATCTATTTGTAATCCTTTATCGTTAACTTTAAAGCCTAAATATTTGATTTCTGAGCAGCCGAATTCAAATTTGTCCGGACTGATCGTTAAATTTGCATCATTTATTTTATCTAGTACAATGTTCAAGTATTTTAAATGGTCATCGAAATTTTGAGTTAATATAACAATGTCGTCTAAATAACAAAAAACGTTTGGCTTTAAATCTGGGGTTATGATCTTATCCATCAGTCTCTGGAAAGTGGCTGGAACATTTGTTAAACCAAGTGCCATCCTTTTAAATTGGTACATGCCCTTTCCAGGTACTGTAAATGCTGTTATAGGTTTTGAAATTTCTTCTAATGGAATTTGTAAATAAACTAATTTTAGATCAATTTTTGAAATGAATTTTGCTGATCTTAAAGTATCCAATATTTCTGTCATGAGTGGAATTGAGTATAGGTCTTTTTTGTAATATTATTAACTTTCCTAAAATCTAAACAGAATCTATAATCTGTTCCAGGTTTTTTGATCATAAAAATAGGGTTTGACCAATCATAAGAAGACGGTTCTGTTATGTCCTGTTCCAATAATTTGTCTACTGTTTCGTAAATTATTTCTTTTATGTTGGGGCTTACGTGGTAATATCGCTGTTTAATGGGATCGTAACCTTGCACATCACTTTTGTGTTTCGTGAGATTAGTTGCCCTATGTTTTTTTCCCGAGTCGATTTTAATTTTATCTTCAAGGACTTTTTCTAATTGTGATTGTTGGCTTTCGTTGGGCTCAACAATCCCTTGACAAACTTCAGTTGAATCATTATCTTGTTTATGGATTTTTTCTAAGCTATCTGTAATATTATTTAACTCAATCGCCCTATTTTTAAAAGAAGCCCATTGATTTCTTTTATCGCTTTCTAATATCTCCTTGGCTTTTTGGGATTCAGTTTTAATTCTTTTCAATTCATAATTTTATTATTTTTCAAAAGATTACAATCGCTATTTTTATATTCGTTCTCGTATTTGCTATTATAATAAGTTTTCCCTTAATTATTTTTCATAACTTTTTTCCTATTTCTATGTTTGCCTGAATTAATTGAGTCTTTTGTGCTTGAGTCGTCGCTAGTGTCGTAGGTGGGGATGCTCTCGAGGGATCATCCGTAGGGTTTTGAGCATATCCGTACCCAAAATACCAACGGATTTTAATTTTGGGACCAACCTGAACATAATGTGTTTTACTGTTTTTCCTACAATAATTGAGACTACTGTCTGTCGAATTATATCGACGGTTTCTCCGTTTGCGACTGTTAATTTGCGCGAAACTGGTTTTAGAATTGAAATTTTGGAATTTTTCATTTTTTCCATAAATTTTTTAGCCGCGTATGAATGTGTAGCACCGGTATCGACTAGAACTCGCAATAGGTTACCCACGAATTTTGTCATCAGATGAAAACGTGTTTCCGTTTTTTCATCTTTGTCCAAGTTTAAGATTTCCGGCATTTCGATGCTAGGTTGTATTATTTTTGTGCCTAGTAAACGCCCTTCCAGTTTCCCTGGTTTTATGTGTAATATGGGCACTCTCTTTTAAAATGACCTGCCAATCCACAATGATAACAATTACTATTATTTATTCTATCGTCTTTGCGCGAATTTAAATTCTGATTTTTATCCGAATCGGGATTTATTTTGGTAATCCGTATTAGAATTATTCTCCCGTTTTTAGTTTATATTCCCGTAATTTGGTTTTTGAGAATTTCGTTTATTTTCATTATTATTATTTCCTGAACTATTTTCCGCTTTTTCGTTTGGGAATTCGATCATTGGGCTGTTTTGACCTTCATTTGAGCCTATTGCCATTTGGTTAAAGGCTGGTAACATTTGGTTGTAAGGATTGAATGGGTATCTTGGTCTATTGTTCGTGAATCTAGGTTGGAAGTTTGGTTGAAATCTAGGCTGAAAATTTTATTGGAAACCAGGTGGGAATCTAGGTCTGAAATTAGGTCTACAATTTTGTTGTTATTGGTTTGGGAGAGGAAGAAATGGAAATCCGAATGGTGAAAGTGGAAATCGATTTCTATATGGTTTTTTCCTTTGATTATTTTGGTTCCCGTTTTGGTTGTCCTTTTCGCTATTTTTATTTTCCCTTGAATCTTTATTATTGTCCAAATTATTTTTATCCTCGTTACTATTGTTACGCCTTTGTTCGTTTTTATCCTCAATTTTTGGTTCTGTTATTTGTAAAACTTGCCGTCTAACTTTCGACTTGGCTAGCTCAGTTTCCCATACTTTGCCTAAATCTTCTAGTTGTTCAAAAGTATCAAAATAGTTCCTTTTTATGTACATTTTATATTCTATTCTTAGGTTTTCGTAAGCTCTACACAATTCCGATTCGCGGTTTTTTCTAGGGTACAATTTTGTAAATAATTTCCTAATTTCCGTCAGGTAAGAGTGTATGTCTTGGTTTCGTTTTTGGTTGCAAAATTAAATTTTTTGTCTAATTTCCTCTGAGAATCGTTCATTGATATAAGCATTTTTAAAGTCCTCGTAAAAATCTTTCGCACCAATCTTTTGAATCCTCTATTACTCTATTATCTGTTAATTGTTGTTGGGAGTCTACGTGATTTGTTTTGGTTTGAGTTAATTCTGTCCTGTAATGGTTCAATGTCATCGTAGTCTTGTATTTTTTAATTATTATCTTTTAATCTGCTACGGGTTTCGATTTTATTGTATGAAATTTGTCGAGGTTATTGTAAATTTTCTTTTAAATTGAATTGAACGGAATTTCTGTTAGGAGATTCGTTTCTATTTTTCCTGACGTTTGGTTCAATTCCTTCAATCCCTAATTTATTTGCACTTTTTCCCCTTTCTTTAAAAAATCTTTCTTCTTGACGGTTCATAAATTCATTAAATTCTATGCTTTCTAAGAGTTCGTCTGTTTCTAGAATGAACTGTGTGTTATTTTCCGAAAATGAATCGTGTCCGTACGTCTCACTATTTGTTTGTCTTAGGTTATTTATTGGATTTGACGCATTTATTACGGGAAGACTTCCGTTATCCCAATAGAATGTATTGTTTTCTAATTCAAAGATTCTGTTGGGTTGAGTATTTTGAGTTGATCTGTCTTGGTTTGTCCTATTATTCGTACTGGGTGTTTCCCTGTTTTTTCGTGTAAGCCCTCTACCGCGACCTATCGACTTGTTTATTGTTTTTGGGATCGTACCCGCGTTTTGAGTTGGAAGTGCATGGCTTCTGCCAAGTTCAGGCTGTCGTGGTCGCTTTCCATAATTCTAGGTTTCGACATTGTTATTTTAATTTTTCCCGATCTTAATTTCATAAGTTTTATTTTGATCCTAAATTTGTTTTATTGAGATATGCTCGTTAAATGTAAGGTTTGGTTTTTTAAGTTGAAAAAAAGATGTAAGTTTTGTTTAAAAAGTTTTGATTTGCTTTTTCATGAGTTGACACCCTATATTAGGTTTCTATAAGAGGTTTTTACTTTTAGTTTCGAATTCGACAAGTACGGCTCTTTGTTTACAAAATACGTCGCGTGACCTTGCCGCGACTCGCGAGGAACGGGTCTTTAACTTGCGAACCTAATTGCGCGGGTGACGTACTGCCTCGTTTGCCGATTCAACTCCCGGATTCACGTGCGAGTACACTATTCAACATTTTCGCGTTTCAACATCGCCTCCCAAACACATTAAATCACATACAAAAAATAATATGAAAGCATATAACATCATGTGTATATATAAAAAAACTGTTCAAAAATATCGATGACAAGTATGAATCAGAGGTAAATCAGAGGTAAATCAGAGATAATAATCGAGAACAAGTCATTGTACAACATACATTGCTATCAGGCCAATAATACTCTGTAAATCATGGCAAATCATAGATTATACTCAAGAAAACTGTAATTTCAAAAAGGCAAAGGCGAGGCATCAGATAAAAATTTCAAGTAAGAGTTGTGAGTTAATTTTGCTTGTGTCCATTTTCTCGGCAGGTTAGAAGTTTTTAGGAAAAGTGTGGGATTTTTGGGTTGGGCGCCAGGTTTTACGGAGGTAAAGCCGAGGAGGGAAATGGGAAATGGTGTACCGAGAAAAGGTAGAGACACAATCAAACACAGATTAACATGAATGATGATAATTTTATTCACCACTTACATGGTAAGGTTATTACCCTTGAAGGAATCGACGTATCGGTAAGAAGGCTGGTGATTAGGATGCCCTGGAGATGTTGCGACTTCTTGTCGGAGTGAGGTGAAGAGAGCGTGGTGGTGAACTGAACACTAGAACACTAGTTACGAGCTACAGACCAAGGACGACTGACGAGGCGGAAAGCACGATTCCCGAATTCATATGATGGCACCTGGGGCCGCAACGATTCGGTTTAATAATGTAATAGATCTGTTACACCTCACATCCTTCACTTACATTCACTTCTGCTATTTTGCAACCCCATAAATCCTACACATCCAATTTCACCACTTCCCTCATTTTCTTAATCCTCTACTTTACCTAATTCCACTCCCATATTTCTCCTACTTTCCACCCTTCCCTTTGCTTGCTTCTCCCTCATATACTTTCCCTATCCTTAACTCCCTCACATTCATTCCCCATGCATTCTATCCCCGCACTTTCTCACCTACTTCAGTTCTCTTACTTCTTCCTTCTCTACATCCCAACCCCTCACATTCTTCATGTCCTGCACTTCTCCTGCTCTACAATTCTTCACTTTCCTTACTTTCCTTTCTCTATTTATCCTTTCTTTACTTCCTTTTCCCGTACATCCCTCACATCCCTTACTTATACTTCCTGCTCCAACTTCCCAACCCCTCACATCTCACACTTCCGATCGTAGCAATTCCCTTACTTCTTCTTCCCATAATTCCAGTCCCATACTTCTCTTACCCTTCCTTCCCTTACACTTCCAGCATCCAGTTTCCCTTTCTTGAATTCCCATACTAACCATTCACTTGTTTTAATTCTTTTTTCTGTACATCCGAACCCTTCACATTCCTCACATCCGTTACTTCTCCTACTTTCTACTCTCTCGCTTTCCATACTTCTCTATGCTCTACTTCCCTATCCCTCTAATCCCTCATTTACACTTACTCCTCCTACGTTCGATCCCAAACTATCCCATACTTCCAATCACTTCCCTTATTTCTCCATTCTCTACTTTCCCTAATTCCATTCCCAATTTCTCTTACTTCTCCTCTCCTCCCTTCCCTTACTTCTCCCTCAACCATATAAATTCCATTTAAATAAGAATAATGTTGATGTAAATAAAGCGTAGTAATTAATGAAAAAAATTCCTTTTCTGTAAACATTACTTTTCTATTTTAAATTTATTTTTATTTTTATCTGAGTAGGTAATTAAACATACACAGAAGTCACTAGGAATAAAAAAAATACAGGTGTCTGGCTAGATAACATGTGTCAAAACCGAAGGTTATCGGAACGCGTGCCAAACGGAGGTTTAATTTGCATAAATGTTTCAGGCGAATCATCCGATTTCTTATCCCTAGAAAATGTGTAATTAATGCAGACTGGAGAAATGCCAGTTCTGTTTAACAGATCTCCCTACATTGTCAACATTCTAAAATATGGTTTTAGACATTGTGCTGACATTATATTGGGCAATGATATCATTTTAAGTGTGTCTTCCTGTGTTACAGCATTAGGTAGTCATGTAACGTTTTCCATGTTATCTGGTTCACCAATGAGAAATCATGGAATTCATGACAATATTACAAAACAGAATAAAATTCTGAATCAGAAATTTAGGTGTGTCTCCTAAAAACAATCTTCCCCACGCAAAAAAATATATTCTTTCAATAGAAAATCTTAAAGTAGCCAATTGACATTTTGTGATTCAAGAGACTCAATTACTTCCAATTGAACTGATTTAATGGATATTTTTACAACGATGTTCAAAATAGTTAAACGGCTGATTGGTGTTCTTTTGCATAGAACGGAGGAAATTGCAAGTTCTAGTAGTTTCTGTTAACCTTAAGGAACACAACAAACATAATTGAGTAATTTCATGCATGGAAAGTCTTAAAATCGAATTTCAGAATTTATTTTAAAAACAAAATATATTAATTTACAAAAAGTGACTGGGTTTTACTTTATTCATTTGACCAGAGCCTTATTTTGTATTCTTTGGTGTATTTTCGTCTGTTTTACACATAACATATATTCTTTTCTATAGTTCATGAAACAGTAAAAGTCCACTTGACTTAATTTTTCTAACTAATAAATCAAATTTGTATTACTTATTACTAATTAATTATGAATAATTATTATCCTAAAAAATCAGTTTCTTGTTTTACTCTTTAATAACATTTTGAAGAAAGTGTCTTCAGTTGAGGGGACTTTTTCCCGCAATTGATGCAACTGATGAAGAGTTATATCTGCAATTCGAGAAGAGATTGATTTTTCGGTAGATTGTCTCATCGATATAGGAATTTCCATCGATAAATGAAAATTGTGGAAGTAGCTTGAATTTAATGAAGTCACTATAGAATAAGATTTAGGTCAAATGGCGTGACTGTTATTTATAATTATTTATGGAGAAGAAGTCGTAAACCGCTTTTGATTTTTACATTCTCAATTTATCAATTTATCCTCATGACTTTTTTCTATAAAAATAAAATTATCAGAGTTAAAGCATTTTTTTAATCCAAAAAATAAATAAAAATAAACACTTTTAGCCAAACAACGCATGATATGAAAAAAGTCAAAAAAAGAAAAACGTTGATTTATGAAAGCCCTACAAGATTATCATAACAACTTTTTTAATTTGACCCAAAAGTTGAAAATTCAAAATTTGATTGTACCAAAACTATGCAAGATACGAAAAAAATAAATAGGCTGAAATTGCGTGCCTTGAAAAGATCTACAAATTTCTTATTAATCATTTTTTGATAGGACGCGTAGTTTTTGTTTTTAGTCGTAAAAAACAACATTAAAAATTAATAAATTAAAAATTCTTGGACTAACGACACAAGCTACGAAAAAAATGAGAAAAAACTTGTTCATCCAGAGAAAGAGCTACAAATTTTTAATAATCATTTTGTATAGGAAGCGCAGTTTTTGTTTTATGCGTGAAAACGAATAAAAATAAAAAAGTCAATTTTTGATGAACGACACAAGCTATGAAAAAAATAAATAGACAAAAGTTACGCTTCCAAAAAATACCGAAAACTCATTGAAATTTTCCATGAATGATTTTTGATAGGACACATAGTTTTTGCTTTAGTCGTAAAAAATAACATTCGAAAATAAAAAATTAAATTTTGCTGAAAAAACGACACAAGATACGAACCTTGTGGTAGAAGTTGGTAAAAGTTGTTCGCCTAACAAGATCTAGAAATTTATTATAGATCATTTTTAGATAGGACGAGTAGATTTTATTTCAATCGTAAAAAATAAGGTTGAAAATAAACAAATTAATTTTTTGAAAAAAGAACAGAAAAGACGAAAGAGGACATAGGATTTTATATAGGATCCTATACAGGTTCCTGCATATAGGTTCTTGCATTAGACTCTATGCAAGATGCGCATTAATTTTTCTTTAATCGTAAAAAACAAGAATGAAAATTTGAAAAAATTACAAAAACAAAGAAATTAGAATTAGTATGATTCAATTTTCATACGTATTATGAATTGTAATGATATAAATTTATTGAAATGATACATTTTTCAGTGCATCTTAGGATATAATTTAAAACAAATATTAAAATAATCATGATAAATATAATTTGTGCTTTATTTTGCAACACCTGAATAGGAAATCCTAGACAGAGTTACATAAAAAATGTATTATATTTCATATAAAAGTGTTGAGTATAATGTAGAAAAGGTGACATTTTTGACAAAATTGAGTGCGAAGCACGGGATACGTGATGAGAATGTGTTCGTTAAAGCTGAATGAGCCTTAACAAAAGAAAGTTCGCAATCACAAAATTACAGTTGTCGATCCGTCGACCTTTGACTTTAAAAGGTATGTGCACGAATGCAGGTGAAATGCAAAGACCGAGCGCGGAGTGCGAGAGCCATTATTCGTGCGCTGTAGGTGCGCTCAAACTCTCCAAGCTAAGCTCTTTTAACAAAAGAGAATGCACAATCACAAAATTACAGTGGTGGATGTTTTGAGTCTTAATTTTAAAAGGTAGGTGAAAGAATGTGCGAAAATATAAAAACCGAGCGCGTAGCGCGAAGCAAATACATAATGGAGCGCGAAGCGCGAGAACCAACAGTCGCGTGCCCTAGGCGCGCTCAAACTCGCGATCGAAGCGAGCTGCACGCGCTTCTCGCGTTGAGAGTATGCTTGCAGGGCGGGCAGATTTTTTAACACTGATTTCTTTAATTTTGCTGAAAGTTTGCATATTATTTAGTATGAATCGTATTATCACCTTGCACAATTTTTTCATATCCGAGACTTACCTATTCTTAGGGGCCTTTTTGTGCACAAATGTCTTCTGCGTACCAAAGATAAAAAGTAAATATCAGAATTTGTTTCGTCAAACATAATTTCCAATGTTATCAATGAGTAATGTCAATTTTAATTTCAGTTTCTTTCCGTTGCATTTATAAATTTAATTTACATTTTTGAGAATTTTAAATTTGAATTATATTCGCAGATAACCGTAAATGATATATTGCTAATAAAGGCCACAAGCTTACGCGAGTAAACAAAGAATATACTCTAAATTCTCAGTCGTATAAACATCGCCCATAAAGTTGCAAATATTTCGCAAAAATTCGCAGCAACAAGATTTCTTTGAGTATTCAAGCAAACTTAATGACTTCTTGTTAAAATGAGAATACAATTTTATTTGAGCCTCCTAATATTTTCTTCAGTTCTGTCACGAGGAATCTACGCTATAACAGACGAAAATACTCGTAAGTGATATTTCTTTATTCTTTAAAAATTTCTTGAAAATTCCAATTCTATAAAAAAATCCAATTGAAAAGAGCATGCAAATCTTTGAAGGAAAGTAGGAGAAAAAGTAATAAAATCAGTAGAAAAGAATATAATTCTTGACAAAAATAATGAAGCAGAGTAGAAGATCATTTTTTAAAAGAGAAATAGGACAAAAGTGATAAAATCGGATAGAATATTTAAATAAACAAATCTGACAAAAAATAACAGATTTTGATACAAAAGGCAAGTTTCAGCGCGCCTAGCGTGCGCGACTGTAGGTTCTCGCGCTTCGCGCCATATAATATATTTATCTTGCGCTTCGCGCTCGATCTTTGTGCCCAGACTTTTTAAAACTAAAGGTGAAAGCATGGACAATAATAATTTGGTGATTGTGAATTCTCTTTTGTTAAAGCTCCTTCGTCCTTAACAAACAGATTCTCATCATGTATCTCATGCTTCGCACTCGAGTTTATCCTCGAAATTGTATATCATTCCCATAAATGCATAATATTATCATTCATAACTTGCATTGATATTAAAGCAGACATAGTTTCATTGTCCCGTGTACAAAATGCGCATTCTTAAAAAAAACAATGTGTTATTAAAAATTTTGTTGCAACTTTTGTTGTTTTTCCATCAAATGAATTTACTGATTTCCAATTTTATTTTTATGATCTAAACTTTACTCGTACGGTCAACCGCTTTTCAACCGCAGTCTTACCGCTTTTCAACTTCTAAATTATTATATATATACATAAAAGGCTGCTCAGTAGACCGTATGAGTAAAGTTATATATATATTTTTTTGAAAACGCATTCATGTATTTGAGAATCTTGGAAATACTGTGAAATTGTTGTATGAAAAAATGTAATTTTTGCATTTTTCATTATTTTGTATGCTGTCAAAATTTGAATTTTGGATTTTTCAAGAAAATTCAAAAAGTGGTTATGATAATCTTGTAGGACATTTAAAAATCAAACTTTTTCTTTTCTAGACTTTTTTTTATATTGTCCGTTATTTAACTTAAAAGGTTCGTTTTCGTGTGTTTTTTGGAATTTTGTAAATGCTATAACTCTGGTAATTTTTGGTTTTATGGAAAAAGTCAGCAGGATAAATTGTTCAGCTTTTTGAATACTATAAACATCCGTACACAAAATTTTTGAATTTTAAAAATATTTGGTCTTAAAAATATTCAAAATGCGCTCAATTTTTTACTTTTTATTCAAAATGACTAGATAATGAACTTGACCTTTAGTTTACGACACTTACAGAGTGTATCAAGGGCCAATCCCGTGCAGAAATCGTCATATATTTTTGCGATTACCTATTTGGCCCTGGTAGATTGAATATCTTCGGGTCCAGATCGGGATAATTCCATGGCCCAGACCCGAGCCAGACCGGTTCAGGCATTGCAATGCCACCTAGTTCCAATTTAGGGAAATTGCCTTGCTGTCAAATGAAGTGTTTTATTTTTGACAAAATTCATGGTTATTATCTAAGTTGAGTTTATAATACAATAAACAATATGCCAAAGCCTAGTACTACACCACGAGTTTGAAAGCATCGCATTTTAGCGGCTCTAGACAATTTTCGTGATATGAACGAGGGTAAATAAATTGCTAAATCGTACTGAATATTCAGCTTGAATCGAAAGCTAGCCTAAAAATTAAAATTCATTTGAGAATTAATTATAAATTGTGTGTCTTTAAATATTTTGTTTTTGCATTACAGGTATATATTTAAAAAAATTATGTACATTTTAGCCCATGTT
>NC_046657.1:105661576-105663120 GCF_010883055.1 Belonocnema kinseyi | reverse complement strand
GCTAGGTGATGCATATGATGAAAAGAAATAAGTAAAATGCAACCCGAAATGCAGGTTCCAGGAATTTTGAGAATCAAGATATTGATGAAATCGAGAATGGTGATGAACTGATAGATCATAAGAATTTAATTTCTACACATGAGGATTCAGATGCTAGTCAGGTTCCAAAGGTCAACGTAGATTTAAGTAAGAATTTCTTGTGAGCTCTAACTTCAAAATTAAATCTTTTTATCGTATAGTTACTAGTGGAAGCGATTTTATTTTTTGCCTATGAGGAAGCATTGTATTAATGAAATAAGCAAAAATAATTCGTAATGTATTTTTCATAGATTAATTAGGAGAATTGAAACGATCTTCTTACCTCAAAATTCGATTTCCTCATTTTAATAGTATGGTAGAGTGGTATTAAAAGTGCCACGGGGAAAAAGTTCCACATATTATAATATCGTCGAAATTGTCTTTGAGAATTTATCTGTGTCGCCCTTTTATCTGTGTTTATTTGTGAAAAATTTGACCACCCCCCCTTTTTTGTCAAATTTATACGTTTTGAGTCTACATAAATCCAAAAAACAGGTTTTTACGAACGTCTCTGTCGTTTTGTCTGTATGTATGTCTGTCTGTGAGCACAATAACTTTGGATAAAATTAATTTATTAGTTTAGCCTTTGCTACACTCATTTAGTGTCATAAACTAGAGTTCAAGTTCTTTAGCCAGCTATTTTGGATAAAAATAGCAAAGTGAGCGCATTTTGAATATTTTTGTGAACACTTTCAAAAAAATTCTTTGTACGGATGTTTATAGTATTCAAAAATACGAACAATTTATTCTTATGACATTATTCATAAAACCTGAAATTACCAGAGTTATAGCATTTACAAAATTCCAAGAAATACAAGAAAATGAACAGTTTAAGCAAAATAACGCACAATAAGAAAAAAGGTCATGAGAATAAAAATGTTGTTTTTTGAATGCCCCACAATATCATCATAAAAACTTTTTAAATTTTCTTGAAAAATCCAAAATTCAAATTTTGACGGCATAAAAAAATAATGGAAAATCAAAAATTACATTTTTTCATTCAAAGATTTCAAAGTATATCAAAGATTCCCAAAATATATATACAGGGTGGGCCATTTTAATCTATTTACCAAAAAATCTCAGAATAGTGATATTGTACAAAAAAATTGTTCAGACAAAAGTTGTTCAGGATGAAGGGGGTCACATACTGGTGACCGTAAATTTGACCTTGAACTTCATTTTCTATGTTTTTTGACGGTCAAACCCATTTTTTTTAATGGAAACCCATATTTTTGACAACGGATTTGGAAAAAGCGGAAAATTTTACGTCCGAAAATGTATTTTGAAAATTTTTTGATGACTCTTAGGGGGTCATTTCAGGGTCATATTTCAGCAAAACCCTTATTTTCATGAGTATTGGAAGTCAGGGCGTTCTTTTTGATGGAAACGCCTATTTTTGACACCAGTGTCGGAAGGAACGGAAATTCTTACGTCCGAAAATGTATTTTGAAGTTTTTTGTATGACC
>NC_046657.1:105646409-105661476 GCF_010883055.1 Belonocnema kinseyi | reverse complement strand
TAGTTTCGTGCCTAAAGGAGGGTTGAGAATGGGGAAATAAGACCATACGAACTTCCATCTAACACAACGCTGCTGAAGGTTGTTGACCTTTTCAGCATAAAACACCAACCAGCTATGGCTTTCGTTTAAAACTACTCCGGCCCCCTCACTAATCAAATTTCCATGGGACTGTCATTGTAACTAGACTCTCCGCCCTAGATGCTTTTAGAAACCCTTTTAGTGAATTATTAGGAGATGAAGCAGTAGGACACCACAACTGGGATGTAGAGCACGATGCAATAGAAAACTCAATTAACAAAGTCTGGATCACTGAGGTTAGGAATATAATTTAGAAGTTAAAAAACAGTAAGGCTGTTGTATATACCGTATGTGTGACGTTTAAATCGCAAAAATAGCATTGGAAATGAGCAAATTTAGTTTATGAAAAAACGACAGAAGTTGCAATAAAATGTTTAATAACAAAAGTTTTTTTAAAGAATGCGCTTTTTTTAATGAGACAATAAAACTACGTCTGTTTTAATAACAATGCATGTTATGAATTGTAATAGTATATATATATATATATATATATATATGTGCACAAGTGTGGGGAACATGTAAAGACCGAGCACGAAGCGCAAAAACTCGCTTTGTTCTTTTGAATGTTAAGCTTTTTTTTAAGCGTTCATATTATTGTTGGAAGATTAAACTATTTTGTTGAAAATCCGCTCTTTTCAAAATTAATTTTTTCAACTAATAATTTAACTATTCTATTTTTTATTATAATGTATGTATTTTTTGTCAATTGACCATTTTATGGTACAAAATTAATCTTTTTTATTGTATAGTTAAGGGGGGTTTCTACTTTGTTGAGCCGAAATCCGGCTGTTTCTTTGGGAATATTTTTTGAGAAAGTATAAAAGATAGGATGCTGAAATTTTCCACAATTGTTTGTCCATGTTTATTGTAGTACCACAAAATTTGTTGGATCGTTACATAAAAATGGGGGAGGGGGCACTAATCAATGGCGGGTGGTCGGCCGCGACTTTTCCCGCTGGTGGAAGATCTGTCCGCTGTAAAAAAATCTGAAACAAAAATTCAAAATATTTTCTTAATCTATACACTATAGCACACAAAGTAGAGGGGAATGAAGAAGAAAAAATGAAAAATGAGGAAATTATGAGATTTTGAAAAAAAATTTGATTTTTTCACGTTTTTTTGCTACTAATTATTTTTCTAAACAAACAATTTTCTATATTTTTTTATGACTGTAGTCTACTTTGTGCGGACACCTTCTGAGAACATGGCAAAAAAGTTTAATAGAGATTGCTCAATTTTTGCGCCGTGTGTGACTTCCACCAACACGGAAAACGTGGTTTTGAGAAAAAAGCGTTCAAAGTTTTTCATAAAAAACGCAAAAAATTACGTTGAACTTTTGCGCTTTAATTACACTTATTCATCATTTCGTATTTTTTCGGGGTCGCTGATTTTAAATCTGCCATCAAATTTGCAAAATTCATTTGCTTAAACAATTTTTATAAACAATTAAAAAAAAATACAATTTTTAAATGATGGATATGCTTTCCATATTTTTCGATATCACTGATTTCAAATCTGGCACTATTTTTGCAATAAAAAATTATTTAAACAATTTATTTAATAAAAACTATTGCAAAATGACTTTTTTCCAAGATGCATATGATTTTTATATTTAAAGCGGTCAGAAATCACGAATTTAACATCATATTTACAACAATTATTTATTTAAATAAAGTTCAGGAAATTTGAACAATTTTTATTGAAAAAATTTTTAAACAAATCACAATTTTTTAATGAAGCATATGCTTTCCATAGCTTTCGATATCACTTATTTCAAATCTGGTACTATTTTCGCAATAAAAAATTATTTAAACAATTTATTTAATCAAAACTATTGCAAAATTACTTTTTCCAAGATTCATATGATTTTCATAGTTGAAGCGGTCAGAAATCAAGAATTTGACATCAGATTTACAACAATCATTTGTTTAAATAAAGTTCAGAAAATGAGAGTACTTACGCCTAGTCAGCTATGCCATGTCCATACAAGCCACCTTCCCTATTCACGTGAAAAACAAGCCTAAAATCGGAACCAGTTTCGCCGCCGGAGAGTACCCGGCCGCTGCAGCCCAGCGCGTTTGACACCGCTCCATTCAACGGCCCATAACTTTCGGAATTTTTTACATTTTGACTTGAAATTTTCCAGGTATATTTTTGAAACGTATATCTATCCGAAAATGCAAAATTAAAAAAAAAACGATTTTGTTGACCCAATAAAGTAGGAACCCCCGTTAACTTCTTGGTTCAAAATTCAGCCAGTTTTTTAAAAAATGTATTGTTATAGTAACAGATCCATGTTCGATTAAAATTTTAAATTGATGTATTTTATTAAAAGTTTATTCCTTTTGATGAAAATTTGATCTTTTTTGGTCAAAAACGGAAGTGTTTGGTTGCTGATTTCATAGAGAATTGAACAATTTTGTTGAAAGTTCGTCTTTTTTGGTTGAATCCGATCTTTTTTAATATAAAACCAAAATTGTATCTAGTTGACATAGCAACTATTACATTTTTCATTGAGAATTAAATTTTTTATCAAATTTGACTCTTTTAATTGAAATTTAAAATTACTATTCATTTAGTTATAAATTCAACTATTTTCATAAAAATTAATTTCTTGTTTTCGTAATTTCGAATAGAAAATTAATCTTTTTGGATTGAAAATTCAACTGTCCTCTCAAAAATTTATATTTTTAGCTTGATAATGCAACGATTCGATTGAAACTACAGCTGATTTTGGTTGAAGATTAATCTTTTTTGTTTAAAAATTCGACCACATTTTAGCAAATTCATCTGTTAGGTTCGAAATTCAACTACTATATAAAAGCAATTTTCCATTTGCTTGACAGTTTAACAATTTTGTCTTGAATGTAAATTTTTTATTGATAATTCGTTTTTATTTGAAAATTCAACTCTTCTGATCAAAATGACCTTTTTTTCGAAAATTTAACTATTTTGTTGAAAAATCGTCTTTTTTAATAGAAAATTCCTTCTTTTCGATTAAAACATCACCTTTTTGGCTTAAATATTCGACTGCTTGGTTAAAAATGCAACTTTAAATGGTTGCTTTTAATTCTTTTTTGTTTAAAAATTCAAACTATTTGGTTAAAAAATTAACTTTTTTGTTAAAAATTCGTATCTTTTGGTTAAAAGTTCAATTATTTGGTCGTAAATGTAAAACGGTTTAATCTAAAATTTGGTGACAGGTGAAGAGTTGAAGTCTATGAAGGGATGTAAGGAGCGAGGACGTGGGATGATGTTTGTTAGAGTAGGAGTGGCTGAAATGTGTAACAAATGATAAGGAGCAGAGAAGGAGATGAATGAACAGCTGAGAGGAAAAAATAAGAGAGAATGTGCAGAAAGAAACAGATGGATGGCTGAGTACAGGAGTATGATGGAAGAAATGGTGGCAGGGTAAGGGAAGTGGTATAGAGAGAGGCTGAATAATATGGAAAGAGGTATGTGATTGGAAAAAGTAGTGGGCATATTCTGGGGACTGGGGAGATATGTGAAGTGAGGGTGATAGAAGAAATAGGGAGAGAAAAATTGTGAAGAGGAAGGGTAAGCTTAAGAAAGAGGGACGTACAGAAAGCCGTGCAGAAATCCTGATGTGGGCCTGGTAATTCTAATAGAATGGAGATTACGTTCTAATAAAAAAGTATTTTCATTAATATTTAATTAGAAATGTACTTTTCTGGGAATCTGTTGAAGATTGAAGATTTGAGAAAAACCTGTTGTCATCCGAACCATATACTTGTATATGCTGATTGAGGAAGAAGCCAATAATCTTTCAGCAAGTTATAGCACCTATTTTCTTGCGAACCAATCAAATTTTTATAACTTATTCACTTTTTGTTTTGAACAATAATTATTCTATCACTTGGGTTTAAAAAATAACCAAAATCGGGTGTTCACACTTGTACAAAGCCATCCTTCTTCTTTTTCTTGGTAAGAGTCCCGTGCAAATTTGTAAATATCAGTTTTTCTGTCAATCTCTCAAACATCACAGGAACTCCTTAGCCACTACGAATTCTAATATAAGGTAAACAATGATCAAAGTTCGTTTAAGTTCTAAGCAATCCCTCCTAGACAGTCCGCCTGTTACAACCAATCCTCTTAAATGATAGGGACAGGAGAAGGAACCGGCAGCGCAGGACAGAACTCACATCAAAGTTACATCACCAGGTTGCTCTCCCCTCAAAAAAGCGCCCTAGTTCGCACTTTTATTCTGCAGTAGGATAAAATACTATGTCCCTGACATTGAAAGTCTCAGAAGGTAAGTCTGGGCGGATTAGATTTATGTAGCGATGCAGCGCAGGCCGATCAAAAGCATGCGAGGGGCATTGATAGAAAAGATGCTGGAGGTTCCTAAGTTCAGCACCACAGTCACAACTCGCATAAATATTTCACCCCATCCGGATAAAGTGATCATTCGTGCAGATGTGAGAAGTTCTAAATCTCCTGATGAGTCTTGTGAGTAGTGCATCTTAGAATCATGTCCTTCTAGTTTTCACATTACTGCAAGAAGAATATTTGTCCCGAAAACCTTCCGGCTTTTCATAGGACCAGCTTGATGGCGTCCAAAATTATTAAAGTTTCGCTGAAAAACGGTGCGGAAGTTGGAAATAGTAAACCCCTTAAAGATAGTCAGCAGGAGACAAGGCCAACCTCGTGACCTCTGCCGCAGTTTCCTATCTGGCAACGCGCAAGTGCGAAAAGATGCAAGCAAACTGAAAGGAGAGCCCAGTATGTTCCGCCAAGGTGGCCTGATTTTCAATAAAGCTAGCCAGAACATGGCCAGAAGAATCAAATAGTCTGTTCTATTACTTATGAGAGCCTCGGGAGAATCTGTCGAGATAACCATGTCTCGCAGCTAGTTGCAGGGTAAAAAAAGCACGACTAGCCTAACCAAACCGTAACTTTAACGACCCATCGATTTAATCCCTAAAAGAAATGCCCAATTCAGACCAATGTCCAGCAACGAATCCAAGTCCACTCACTCCTTTTCGAAATAAGAAGGACTCATTGTGGTGTCATGAGTGGGTTCTTACTTTATCTAAAATTCCTTAAAATGAATCTGTTCGCCGAAAGTGATCTCCGAAGAATCAAACTAGCAGAGGAACGTATGCTCCCAAGAGCAACTTATAGAAAAGCTTATTGGACACTGTCAAGGACCATTAATTCTAGTTAATTTGCTTTGAAAAAGAGGAGAGGTATCGACTCTAAACAAGCCCTATCAGCCCATTATGCACTGTGAGAAGCAAAGAAGGGAACGCTCCACAGGTAACCCTATAGATGATGCGCATGGTGTTCATCCTAAGTTGAGCTCTCGTCAAGGCACATAATTGTCATTTAAGCTTGTAAAACTGAAGTAGTCGTACTCACGTGACAGAAGCACTTTGGTGACTCAGTCGAATTTAACGAGACAGGAGTGTCCGTTAAGTCCGCAAAAGTCGTAAGATACCTTGCGGTGGAAAATCTTTCCAGGCTTATGCCTAACATCCGAGGTCCCAGAGCGAGTGAGCGGAAAACGCTGATGAGTGTGGCTCACTCGATACTTCTATATGGAGCGGAGATTTGGGTTGACGCACTCAATGTCCCAAAATACCAAAACCGAATGGTCTTGGTTCAGAGACGATGCGCCATGCGTGTAGCGAGTTCCTATCGAACAGTCTCTGCACTGGCAGTAATGGTTGTAGCGGGAGTAATCCCTATTGCTCTTCTTGCTAAGGAGAGAAAAAGAATCTACAATAGGTGCCAATCGGAGGATGATCGTTCACAAATTAAAACTGAGCGCAGCTCCGGATTTACCATGGGGCACAGTAAGGCTAGTGCCCCAGACCCCAGGGGGCCCCTAAGCCCAGAAAATTAATAAAGTTTACAGCAAAATTTGGATTTTCTCTGCCCTTAAGAGGGCCCCTTCGAGGTTCAACCCCAGGCCCCGAAAAATGTTAATCCGGCGTTGGAGAGGCGTCCCCATAGTTTGGCAGAGGTCATTCTCGAGCCAGCGAGCCCAAAAAGAGATACCTCTCTCTTCTACCGAGGACGATGCGCTCCATTGCAGAAGCAACCGATTATTATATTATTAAGCGTCAGACAGCAAGACATTCACCTACAGTATCGAAGGCCGGCGAGCCCGAGGAGAGACACCCGTCTCTCCTGCCGAGGACAACGCGTATACTGAAGGGAGGATAAGCTGCAGCGAACTACATGCCAAGCAGGTAAATACTGTTTATACTTTTTCATAGTAATGTCAGCGGGAAGCCGAGGCACAGCTTATTGGCCTATAACCCATGTTCCTGAAACAATGTCCAAAGCCAGTGCAAGTGTGTCGCTTCCGCCATAAAAACCTGTCATTTCGACTGTCACCATGGATTCTGCGCAGTCCACCGATGATCTTCCCCTTTTTAACCCAAACTTAAGTTCAGGGAGCCAATCCTCATGTTCGGTGATATATTTTTAAATTTTCTTCGTGATCTGCAATAGATAGAGCCAATAGTGTAGGAATAAGGGTTTACCCATGGAGGACCCATTGGTCTAGAATATATATGGTTCTATAAAAATTTCCTCTTTCTTATATAAATCTATTAAAATTCTTACAAATTTTCCTTTGACTCATTTAGAATAAAGTTTTTCCCATAGAGAAATGGAGTGGGATTTGGTTAACAAGAATGAGAGTTCTGGGTTGGAGAGTAGAGGGAATAACAAGAGAAGATTAACGGAGAATAGAGAGAGGGGCAACTTTATTAAATATGATGATGACAGAAATAATTAGGCTGGATGAGGTGCAGGTGAACAGAAAAGGGACAGATAAGGTGATTTAAGTGAAAGGGATTGAAAAGAGTAAATAAGTAACAAAGAAAGGGTGACCAGGGTGTCTGGTAAAGGGGATTGAGGTTGGTAGAATAGTAGACTGAGAGTGATATATGCAATATTGTGTTAGAAGAGATTTGGTAGGGATATGAAACAGTGACTAGAGCTAAAGGCGTTGTATTCAGTGAGAATTTAGTGTATAAGAAGGTCGGAATTGTTGTGGATATATGGGAAGGATGTTGTGAAGGAGGGATTTTGTGGGTATATGGGAGATGAACAAGAGTCCACAAGGAATTGATAGTAGGGGAGGATGAAAGATTTTGAAAGGTTTGGTTGCATAGGAGAGGGTTCTTTATAGAGAAGGGAGGAGGTATAAGGAATAATAAGGCTTTGGAGTGAGAAAGCTGATTAGTGTTAGAGAAGATAGAGTATTAATTTGCACCATTCTTGCAGAAGAATCACCGGATCTGCTTATCCGTAAAAAGCGGATAATTGATCAAACGGCCAGTGGACGTTATCCAGAGTGGCTTCACAGAGCTCCTTACATTGTCAACATTTTAAGAAATGGTATTAGTCACTGCGCAGGCGTTATATTAGAATCCGATATCATTTTAACTGTGACTAACTGTATTTCGGCAAAGTCTTATACTAGATTCTCTATTTTATCTGGTTCACCGATGAGAAACCAAGGATTCCGTCACAATATAACAAAAAGATTATTAACCTCAGCGTCAGGCTTAGGTAAATTTTCCAACAATCTTCAAGAGGACCAATTCATTCAGGGGCAATTCATTCCAGTAGAACTAATTTGACCAATTTTGTTGTACAGCCATATTTAAAATTATTCCACCGATTAACTTCCACCAAGATGGTAATGCAAAAATTGAACTCTTTACGGGAGTCTTACCCCCAAATCCATTTGGACGATTTAGTGGCTGGGGATGCACTGGCAGATGGCGACGTGGGTAAGTTTCCATTTCTTTTATTTTGTTTACAAATGCTTTAAAAAATATTTATTTCTCTCATTTCAGGAGAAATATATATCCTAAGCAGTTAATGATAACCCGACTGCCCATTATTTCCGAGCAGGACTGTAGACACGCTACTCCTAATCCTGTTAGACGTATTTGTACTCTTGATACCAGTAGAAGAAGGGGCACTTGCACGGGTGATGAAGGTGGTCCTCTTGTTTCTATTCGTAATAACCAACTCATTGGTGTGCTGCTTTTTAGCAGTTTTGAAGTTGGGATATATCCAGACATTTTTGTTAACCTTATTGAACCATTCGAACAGCAATGGGTCACTTACAATATGAATATTCTTCGAAACTAATTGTACACTCATGTAGGGCTGTCATTTTTTTAACTAGTTTTCTCCTACCCTCGATAATGGTCCGAATCCCCAAAAATTGGAAATCAT
Organism: Belonocnema kinseyi; assembly: GCF_010883055.1. NCBI lineage: Eukaryota > Metazoa > Arthropoda > Insecta > Hymenoptera > Cynipidae > Belonocnema > Belonocnema kinseyi. Next base: position 105,653,169 of record NC_046657.1, on the reverse strand, counting down.
ACACGTTTCTATCAGATTTGTTAACTTTGCAGAAATTGTGCGCATTTTCTATCGTCATTAACTAAGAATGGACAAATAGTGTGAGAAAATCTAGACTATTGTGGGTGGTGGAGATTTTTCTTTATATTTTAAATGCCTAGTATCACACAAAGTGTTTTTAATAAACTTAATTTTCTGCCGAACTAAGATTATTCTGGTTTTACTTTCGATTTTCAACGAAGAAAATGAGTGGAAAAACTTTAAAAATTCGATTATCCTACGTCTTGGATTTTTACCGAAAATAACTGCAATTTCTAAAACATATACTTTATTTTAATAAATTCTAAAGACCCAAATAAAGATATGAAAAATTTATTGTAGAAAATTTGCTCACATTAGTCTTTTCTCTTCCAGAGATTACAAAATAACTTGCATAGCTTATTTCTTGACGGATTATAGATTTTTCTTTTAGTGAAATTCTTCATTAAATTTTAAAGGGATCTGAGGGAAAAATGCTTAATTTCTTGTTTTGTTTAAACTTTTGCATTATTTTAAATAGCACGGAAAAATTTCTTTTTGGCTACCTTATGGATTGTCCATAAACCTTTTTACCAATTTGAGGAGGGGGGTCATGCAAAAAACTATGATTGGTAACAGGTTGGGGAGGGGTCCAGTGGAAGTAATGTTACGAAATTAGGTAACATTTAGTATAAGTTTCTGGATAATAAATTTTAAGAAAGTTTGCGAATTATACGAAAGAAGTCCATGCAACGTTACAATTCAATAAGAACGCAGTCATCCTGAAAATTCTTTTCATAATTCAGTCTTCAAACTCTTTCACATATTCCCCTATTTTCCCCTTTTTAAAAAATATCTGTTTCTTCTCATGTTTTCACGAAATTTCGCTTTTTTTCTCGATTTCTCGTTTAAATATTTTTTTGGTTAACAATTCTATTATTTGATTGAAAATTTAATTATTTCGTTGACATTGGAAGTATATGGTTAAAAACTCATATTCTTTGAACAAAAATTGAACAACTTGGTTGAAGGTTGTACTGAATTTTTAAAAATTGATCTTTTTGATAAAAATCTATCTCTTTGGTGGAAAATTACAAAATTCATTTCTTTTTTTGGTTAAAAATTAAAATATCAAACTTGCAGTTGTAAATTTATCTTTTTTAGTTGAAAATTCATGTACTTTATTAAAAATTTGTGTTTTTTAGTAGAAAATTAATCTTCTTAGCTAAAAATTCACCTTTTTCGTTAAAAATGTATCTCTTTGGTTCAAACATTAACTATTTTGTTAAACATTCGTATTTTTTATTGCATCCAGCTGTTTTTCTTTGGAATAAAAATCTTTTTTGATTAAAATGTCATCAATTACACTTTTCATTGAGAATTCGTTTTTTTTGTTTGAAAATTCAACTACCAGGATGAAAGTTTAACAGCTTTGTAAAAATCAATTTTTTGTGAAGATTCATCAGTTTAGTCGAAAATTTATTTTCATAGTGGAAAAGTTAAACCTTTTTTTGACTGAACATATAACCATTCCATTTTTGGTTGGAAATACATTTTTTAAATTGAAAATTGATTTTTTCTAAAAGAAAATTCAATGCTTGGTTAAAAATGCATGTATTTTGTTGAGGATTCAAGTATTTTGCTGAAAACTTTTAATTTTTGGATAAATTTAACAGTTTTTTTTATTTTAAACTAAAATAGGTTTTTATTAAAATATCAAGTATTACAGGTTTCGTTGAGAATTGTTCTGGATCAAAAAAATTTGTCTTTTTGGCTTAAATAAAAACAATTTTGTAGAAAGTAAAAAATTAAAATTTTTGTTTAAAATTTTTACTTTCGAGGTAAAAATTGATAGTGTCGGTTTAAAAATTTAACTTTTTTGTGAAAAGTTTATCCAATTTGTTGAAAATTCGTCTTTTTGTTTAGAAAATAAATCTTTTTTTTTGAAAAGTCATTTTTTTGCCTGCGGATTCAACCATTTTGTTAAAAACTCGTTTCTTTGTGTCAATTTAACTAGAAGAAAATTAATTTTTTATACTGAAAATGTAATTATTCCATTTTTAGTTGAAAACTGATTTGTTTTTGAAGATTAATTTTTCAAACAGAAATTGTAGCCGTTCAACTTTTGATTAAAAAATCATTTTCTTTTCTTTAATCAATGAATTGGTTGAAAATTCAACAATTTTCGTACACTGAAAGAAATTTTATAATAATACTTGATATTTCAATATTCATAATTGATATAGTCGATTACGATTTAGGGAAATCGTGTGAATATAAAAATTCTTGTTAGCCTAATTACGAAACTTTACAATTATAATATGAAAATCTAATATCTTTAGAACAAAAATTGGTATATTCAATAGCAAAGATTGATATTTTATGTATTAAAACGCAGAATAAGAAAAATTGATAATGACATATTCAAATAATATAAAAGCAATTATAGAAATTAATAGATTGAGGTACAAAAGTTAATATAAATATTCTACAAATTAATATAGTCAAAGAGAAAGTGAAAGGTATTAAGATATATTTTTATTTTCTGTGGACACGTGTTTTCCAGTGTTTTGTTTTTGAAGCAAGAGAGGTAATAATTGGCTAAAGTATACATTTTTTTATGATACTCAACTTACAAAATATAAAAGTTATTAGTTGAAAATTTCCAGGATTTTACCACTCAGGTTTTGAGCATTAGATTACAAAGCATTACTAAAGATTCTAGAAGGTTTCAATATATTCTAAAGATTTAAAAATATTTAAAAGGATTTTTAATGTTTTACAAAGATTTATGACCGTTTTACGAAGATTTTATGGATTTGAACGATTGAAAAGAGGCGTGTACATTAGGGTGGTCCAAAATCATACCTGTTGAAATTTTTTTTTATTAGAGGGAATGCCATCCCCCCTCCCATTTCATGTGGTTGCCGGAAAAAAAATTGCCTCCAAGTTTTACCCAAATCGGTTAATATTAAGACGTGACGCAAAGGCCCTGAAAATCCTATAAGATTAACATGGGGAAATTTTGGTTTTCGGAAAAATGGGATTCAGGTTTGATGCCCCCCCCCCATCCTTGTGGAGCCCCAAAAATGCCCCAAAAACTGAAATTGACATTTTTGCCAAAAATTTACACATTAATGCTCTTTTTTCCCCTTTTTTGCCATAAATTATTTTTGTTTGTCAAGTGGAATGTTTTAAGTATTTTTTAACTAATTAACAATGGTTTAAACAATTTATTTTTGTTACAATAATTTTTTTTCGTATCACTCATTGAAAGGTAGATTTTTTATGTTTGAACAATTGGACATTTTTAGGATTAATGATCTTTGTTTCAAGCATTTATTATTTGTTTAAACAATTAATTATTATTTGATTTAAATTTTTCTTAAAAATCAGTATAAATCTCTATTTAAAAAAAATTAGTTTGCTTTTCTGCTTCAGGGGATAGCCCTCGGTTTTCCTCAACCCGACCTACCCAACTTGTGCCTCCGAGCCTCACTCTGGCCTTCAAACTGCTTTCCTATATAAAAAACTGACTTCAAATATGGCAATTTGCACAAAGACGACAAGAAGCACATACTTTCCTCAAATTGTAAATTATTACAGATAGCTCAACTAACTACCTACAATTTAAATCACTTCATTATCTTCATTAGAACTGAAGATAGTGCGCTCGCATATTTATTCACAAAAAACGAACAATTATTTCTATTTTGTACATTTTTCGACGGCAATCTGTTCAGAAATGTGTATTGTGCCACCATGATTTTTTTCAGATTTTCCCTATTATTTTATCTATAAAAAACTATGCTTCAAAGTTCACTGTTTCTAAAAGCTATCGAATTTCATTATTTTTCATCAGATTTTCAGATCTGTAAGCCACAAATAATTTTCTGGAATATTACCTTCCGGCTCAATAACGTACAACATTTGCACCTTTAAAATGAGACCTTTTTCATTAACCTACCATTTTTTCTTCACATACTTATTCAACGTCAAAGCCAGAGGACTCGAATTTTCTCGCTGATAGTAGGCATGCCATTGCGGGGGTGATGCAATGAGGGGGGAGGTCTGCCACCTTTTGATGTCCCGCGAGAAAAATAGCAGCGCCAAAGATATTATAAACGTAGATGCGGTGCGGGCTTAGTTGCCCGCCATAAATATAGACGGCGCGTCCGGCGAAAAAAGTCACTTCCCCTTTACCCATCGCTCCCCGTAGAAAACACCTATCGATATAGTTTGCCAAGAGCCACTTGGAGCGCTGTAAGCAACTCTCGGCACACCTTCGAGGCGCACTGATGGTAAACTTAGCTTGGACAAAAACCATTTGGATTGAAAGTAAATTGCCAATTAAAACATTTTTATATTTATAACTTTGCAAAACTTGGATTTTTTAATAAATACCACAAATATTAGTCGATGAGTAATCTATATTACGGTTTCATATATTTTCCACTAATTCTAAAATTATTAATTATAATTTTCATTCTATATATTGTCTATATATAGTTTTTTAATACTATTTAGTTTTTATTTTTATTTTGGTGGTATGCAATTTCAACGGACTTTTTTAGACTATTCGTCTAATCAAGTTCTCGTATGTATTTTCCAATTCCTTAATTATTATATATTCTAACATTTTTATAAAAATATAATTATAATTCCAAGTGATAGGAAAATTGTTCTTTCGGTTTTTAAATGTTAAGACGACAGTTCGAAGCCAGATGACGTTTCGCATTGGCAAACAAGATTAGACGAACAGAATTTCACTGGCACATCCATAAAAAATATCATATTCCATAAAATATATTTTAAAATAAACTTTAAATCATTATAATTGATACAGCTGACTGGATATATATATATATATAATTAAAAATATGTCATAAGGACAACCGCAGGATTTCGCCGGGAGCGGGTGCTAATCTGAAAAATTGTATCCGCTTCCAGCGAAATCGCGGTAAAATTTCAGCCACAACCACGTCTCGCAACCATGAGATAGGTATATATATATTCGGTTTTGATTCCTCTTCGGTTCGGTTTTGATTCCTCTAGAATCAAACCGAAGGGCCTAGGACAAAGCCACCGAACGCGTCCTCGGGTTGCGGATACAGGGTCCCTGTACCAAGGGTTTCTGCTGAATATGGTTATAAAAATAAATAGGCAGTCGCGGACAATTGTCCAGGGTTGGTCCCGAAGGAATTAAACCCCCAGCGGAGGAGTGAAAACCATGCCGAAAGCTGAATAGCACCTGAGTGAGGTGTCTAGAACGGTGACTCTGCGATACCGGGCGGCCTCTCAGAGTACGTAGCCTTATCCTTGCATGCGGGGCTCTACAAGGATGGACGAACCCCTTTCCCTAGCTTCTCTTGGGAACAACAATGACAACACCAAAAATAGTTGTAGTAAGTGCGGTTCAAAACAACAGAACGCGCAGGGCTCCCGACAATGGGTCGGCCAACAATGCCGACCAATCTAGATCTAGGGGAGCCAATGAAAATGGATTCAATGCGATGGATCGGCGGGATCTCGCTACCTTTTGGTGGACGAAGCAACTGAATCACGACTTGCTAGATTGCTACGATGCGAGTGTGGCCCGTGAACGGGGTTACATGGCACGGCTGCATGCTCTGTGGTGCGAGAAACACCCGGAGCTATCGCACTTTTCGCAGCAACGTCTGCGAAACCATGCTGAACTACTCCGTAAAAGGGGCTATGTAAGCGGAACGCCTACTCTACCGCAGCTAGAACAAACCGGCAACAAAGAAAGAGAGGCAACACTAAGACCAACCGTGGGCAGGCATCCAATAGATGAAGAGCGATGCTTTACGATCCGGAGAAACATCAACACTAAGGTTTCTCTCAAGCCTAAAGATATGGCTGAAATGGATGACGAGCTTCGTGGACATTTTTTCGGCGAATCCGACCTCTGGGCTATCAATTATTGTGTGTATAATGCAGCGAGAGCTTTGGCCGATGCGAACCGTAAAACAAAACCAACGGCTGATCATAAGACCAAAGACGAATGCATCAACTTGCCATAAAGATAGGCAGTACTCATCCCGCATTCAATGTGTGATTGACTACATCACATCTGGCAGGAATTTTACCGCCAAGGTTCGAAAGTTCGCGCGCGAACTCCGGACCCGTTATCACACACTGAACAAGTCAAAGCTGCTGACCATCAGGCAGCATATTGTTGAGAGAATACGTATACTATCTGACGTTAAGAGAATTCTAGAGCGGAGGGAGAGGTGGGTCAGAGAAAATCAACAGTTTCTCTCTGACCCATCTCGACTCTTCCAAGACCCTCCAGTTAATGTCGAACACCCACCCAAACCAGAGGAGGTCGAAGTATTTTGGAGAGAAGTCTACGAAGTTCAGCATCGACTGTACGAAGACTCAGAAAATATAAATAGCTTCAAGGAGTTATGTGTTGCCCTCATAACACCTGATAAAGAATGCCCACCCATCACTACCGAGAAGGTAAAAAAAGTATTAAGAGGGATGAAGAACTATTCCGCACCGGGACCAGATTGCATCAAAACCTTCTGGTGGAAGAAGTTTTCTTCAACCCATCAGCATTTTGCCCGAAATTTTACCTCATATTTGAAGTCGGAAGAGCCGATTCCAGAGTGGTTGGTGGAAGGGCACACAATATTCCTGCCGAAAATAGGCAACTTAGCTGACCCGAAGAACCACAGGCCAATAACTTGTCTGAACACGCTTTATAAGATATTCACAGCTATCCTAAATGATAGGA
>NC_046657.1:105644842-105646309 GCF_010883055.1 Belonocnema kinseyi | reverse complement strand
TGTGACAACTAACAAGGTCACGTTTCAGAGAGGTGTCTTTTAGGGCGACACCATGAGCCCACTCCTCTTTTGCCTTACATTATTGCCACTATCTCTAGCACTCCGCCATTCCGACGGGTACTTGTGTGGCAAACCTGCAGATCGAAAGTACAAGGTCACTCATGTATTTTACATGGACGATCTTAAGATCTATGCTAAAAACAGTGAGCAACTGCATCTAGCTCTGGGGATTGTCGAACGATATACTAAGGCAATTGGAAATTGGAAATTGGAATGGCTCGTTGATAGAAGCGCCATACTACACCTTTGCGCTGGAGAGACTTATACATACCTGGGCGTGCCACAGAGCCGCATTCAGGATGTCAAGGGGGTCGCGGAATATTGAGTCTTGAATTTCTTCATAACAGGATTATTCTGGGTACAGCACATAGATTTGCAAATGGAAGAGTCCCTCTTCTTAAAATGGTCAGGAATCACGAAGAAGTGGGCAAAGGAGCATTTTTGTACAAAGCAGCGGAGGAGGCTGCTGAAGCACTCGGTCTTGACTTCAGTATTAGGGGTGAGCAAAATGCATTAAATCTTATCTATCTCGAGTACTCACTCCTGAAAGCCCGGATTAAGAAAGCACAAGAGAAAAACTTTCGTGAACAGCTCCTCGATAAGAGGATGCACGGTATCTTCCACAGAAATGTGAAGGATCAGTCAATGTCTTGTGAGCTAACGTTTGCTTTCCTTAAATCGCCCGGATTGAAGTCTGGTACAGAGGGTTTCATTTTTGCATGCCAAGACGGTGTCATTTCCACCTTAACATACCGTCGCCACATTATGAGCCAAGACATTCCCGATGACGTACTACTCGTATCTAGTTGTCCAACTCACGCGGGAACGACCTACATTCAAAGGCACAATGCGGCACTAAGAGTGCTTTATTACCATCTCTGTCACTCCTACGGCATTCACCTTAATATGGCTCCTCTAAATGCTCCTAGGGAAATTGAGTCTATTGTCGAGAATGGGAAGTGCCGCATATACTGGAACTTTATATTCTCGACAATTGTTTATGTTGCTTACTCGAGGCCTGACATGGTTCTTCTTGACTTCGAGAAGCGAACCATGTTCGTTATCGAATTTTCGGCACCAGCTGACAAAAACATCATAGCCAAGGAGAATGAAAAGAAAGAGAGGTATCGGGACCTTATAAGGGAGTTGCAACGATTGTACCCGGAATATTCTGTTAAACTGATCTTCATTATCATCGGCGCTCTTGGAGGTGCCAAGCTTTCACTTGCTAATGGCCTAAAAAGCATCCCTGCGTGTCAACAATATGCTAGAACACTTGCGGGAATAATGCAGAAGGCGGTCGTTCTTGGGTCGCTCCGTGTTCTTAGGGTGCACGAGGCTTTTGCTGGATCGTCGTATTGATTCCTTTACAGACTGTAACCACCTATCTTACGGTTGTGAGACGTG
>NC_046657.1:105642788-105644742 GCF_010883055.1 Belonocnema kinseyi | reverse complement strand
TTTAAACAATTTAAAAAATTGTTTATTAAATATTATTTATTTATTGAAAATACAATAATCGAATATATATTTCTGGATGAAAAAATTTGTTTGAAAATGTACGTAGTATTTGAAAAAAACATAAAAATGTTCTGAAAAGTCGAATTTTTTATTAATAAAAAAAAAATAATAAAAATAAATTTTGATATAAATCGTTGTTGAATTGAATCCTGCAAAGTTTGTTTCAAAAATTTTATTATGTAGGTACGAAGAAAATTTTGGGAGAACATTTTTTCTTTCAAAGCACACGTGTTTTTTAATGTATTTTTTAATACAATTTTTATAAAATTATTATTCAGGTGTCGGAGATTTCATTTTTTGGGATTTTTCATTCATCCCTTTCGGAATTTTTGTCAGTGGTCCCATATTTTTATACCTCCTCTTAAAATTATGTAATTTTTCAAAATAAGAAGTCAACATTTGAAAACATTTCAAAATAATCAAAAATTCTTGAGGAGCTCCAAATTTTGTTCTTTTCTTTGTAACATTCAGAAACCTCCAGCTTATTTGATTTTTTTCTAAATTAATGCTTATTTAACTGTTCTTTAAGAATCAAAATGAAATACATTTACCTTCGAAATACAAATAAAAAGATTAAACAATTATAATCGTAACATTCCAAGTTTAAATTTGTCGCTCTGAAATTGTGTCAATTCATTTTCAAAAAGGTTTACTATTGAAAATTGTTTATTTTTTATTTCCAAACGAAATAGATTAAAAATGGAATATTTTATACTGAAATAATACTTCAAAAAGATTTTGAAATTTAATAAAGGCGTTTATTTAAGAAGCCATTAATTCGAACTTTACACTTCTGTCACGACTAAGGCTTTGCAATTAAATTAGTTCAAATTTTAACGTTAAAATATGTACATTATATCATTTTGAACAGATCTAGAATCACCTTGTAAAATCAATCACTGTTTAGTTTTTAATACTCGAACTGCAGTTCAATTTTCAAATTTACTTTCATTTTCTGATTTGTCCCGATCGCGAGTCTAGCTTAATATTTAAAACCACTTTCATTTTTTTGAAATTGTAATTTTTGGGTTGTAACTTACGGGACAATAATTTCATTCTTTGAAAGATTTTCTACAAATCTTGTTGATAATTTCTACATTCTCATAAAAAATGAGAAGGTATTAGTTTTTCATGAAAAATAACTTTTTCGGATTTTATCAAATGTCGACGTTTTGAGGCCCCGTGAGTTAGAAAAACAAGTTTTTACGTTGGGGTCTGTTTGTCTGTCCGGCGTCGTCGTTGTTGTTGTCTGTAAACCGGATAATTTTCGAAAGATTGGTCCGATTGGATTGAGCTTTGACATACTATTCGAGGGACCAAAAAGAAAGATCGAGTTTGTTAAACAGCCATTTTTGAGAAAACTCCAAAGAGTTAAAGCTTTTTCAAAATTTTTAAGACCACTTTTTTCAAAATTTGAAAATTTTATCGACAGCTATTTATGGTGCAAAAAATATGAACAATTTATCCTGACAACTTTTTTTGATAAAATCAAACTTACCAAAGTTAAAAGATTTTCAAAATCCGAAAAACCAAACGAAAATGCACATTTGAAGCAAAAAAAGCTTGATATGGAAAAAAGTCAAGAGGCGAAAAACGCTACTTTTTCAAGGCCCCATGATTATTTTATCACATTCTCATCCAGAATGAGAAGAGGTTTATGCGAAAAATGATTTTCGCGAATTTCATTAAATTTCGACGTTTTGAGGCTCCTTGAGTCAGAAAAACAGGTTTTTACATCGGCATCTGTCTGTCTCTCTGGCGTCTACGTCGTCGTTATTGTGGTTGTGGTTGCCTGTATATCGGATAACTTTTGAAAGAATAGTCGGATTGGATTGTGGTTTGACACACAGATTTTTTTATTTTAAGAATTGTATGTAAAAATTGTACTATTTTT
>NC_046657.1:105640718-105642688 GCF_010883055.1 Belonocnema kinseyi | reverse complement strand
ATTTTTCCAGTTGTTTTTACTATAGTACAATTTACGTTTGCACCTCGGGCGAAGAAATCCATTCTATTGTTTGACAAATATTCTTTGTAAATCAATATTTTTACAGAAAATTACCCTGAGTGACAGAACGAAATCGGAAACAATAAGAGTTAATATATTCAGGAACAAGCTTTTTGAACAAAAGTGACCCTGAGTGAACCTTTAATATATATTTGTTAATTTTTACAAAAATCAGGCGTTATTTTCTTACAAAAAAAAATAATTTGTGGGGGGGGGGGGCAAATGATCAAAAAATAAATAAAACTTGAAGTTGTATGATTTTAATTTGTAACTAAATAATTAGAGAGGTTTCAATCTAAAATTATCGAACACTTTCCATTCAAAAATTCAGATGAAAAATTTAAATAGCTTTAAATTTGAAATTATTCAATATATTCTGAAGACTACAAATTAAAAATGTCTAAATTATTAAGGCTTTAAATATTTTTGAAATTGTTGTTCTGGAAAATAAATAGCTCTTATTCTTTTATTAAGAAATCACAACCAAAATTGTTAAAAAAAAGTTTTTAAAAGAGTTTTAAAAACCTTAAAAAAGGTCAGAGGTTTTAATAGTTCAATATATGTGATAGAATCTCTTTAAATATGAAATTAGTCTATACTTTTTCATGTTTGAGCTACAATTATTCTATTTTAGAGTTATAAATTACAGTCATGAAAAACCAATACAATGTTTTAATTAATTTATATATCAAACAAAAAACCTTTGTATAATTCAACCTAAATGCAGCTGCAAAAATTTAATTTGAAATGCTTTGAATTCAAGGTACAGTTTAAAAAGAAAACTGAACGCAAAGGATCGACTTTCAAAAGAAGCGAAAGAAAGTGACTCGCTGGATTGCAAATGAACATGAAAAATGGTGTATTTTCACATTTACAAATTTTTAATTCAAACTTTTTCGCTTGTTAACAATTTCGAAAAATTCTGAAAATTCAAACAATAAGGCTGTATTTTGAAAATGAAGCAATTTTAACGTTAAAATGCAAGTTCCTAAACTGAAGGCCTAAAAATTTGCAAATATTAAAATTAGTGTAATGTAAATTTTATTGTATTGGTATCTTAAAAAAGTATAAATAGTTCTTAAATCAGTTTTTATTTTTTCTGCAATTTACCTTTTTTACATACCTAGATGTCAAAAGAGCATACCCAATTTTTTCAAATTTTAATCACTTATTTTTTAAGAGAAAATCACCCCTGTTTACCAGTCACTGAAATGAATTAGAAAAAAATGGCCAAGACCCAGGAATAAAAATTGCATTTACAGCGAATTTTTAAATTTTTAATTGAGATTATCTTTAACTTTGTGATATCAAAAATTTCCATACACATTTCTTTTTAATAATACTGTAGGAAAAAATCAACAAGATCGAGCGCCGAAATTATAATTAGAGCAAATTTTCTGTAATTCTATGGGGACGGCTGAAATATCCCGAAAAATAAAATTTCCGACTCGGTAAAACTCTCTGTCCCAAACAATACAATTCCAAAACTAATATGTATGTATGTATGTATTTAATCTCTCCCTTTTACGGGTTTGAGGGCCACCGCTCCCTGTACATATATTTACAATTCCATCCTTAGTCTAACTTAACTACTACCTGGCCCATTACTTTACTCGCACATTCAATTCTTTTCCTCACCTGCAGCTCGTTTCCTCCTTCTGCCTCAAACCAAAAACCTAGGTAACAGAACTCCTCCATAATTTCCACTTTTTGTCCGTTCATCTTCCAAACCTAATTTATTTTGCCCTTTCTATTTCTGAAACACATCACCTTTGTCTTATCTACGTTCACCGTCAGCTTTTTTGTTGCCACATACTCTTCGAAGATTCTCATCATTAGGTTCATCCCCTTCTCATCATCTGCTAATAGAACTACATCGTCCGCGTATGCTAGAGAGTATAGTTTGCTAT
>NC_046657.1:105627066-105640618 GCF_010883055.1 Belonocnema kinseyi | reverse complement strand
AGCCCGTCTGATTATGTGGGATACTTTCTTTTTGTTCTACCTGACTCTCCAACCTATTTCTTAAGATTTCTGCATATATTTTATAGCCGACTGACATGAGAGCGATCCCTCTGTATTCCTCTACCTTCTTTCCTTCCCCTTTCTTGACAAGCAGTAGCACCAGTCCCGTCGTCCACTCTTCCGGCCAACCTTCCCCTTTCCATACCTTGTTGCAGATCTTCCACATCCCATCCCTAATCCCTTCTCCAAACTTCATCGCTTCGTTCTCCATCCCATCTTCTCCGGTCGCCTTGTTTCTTTTTAACTTATGTATTGCTTCATCCACATTCCAAAACTAATAAAATTCCTGAACAGTTTATAATATTAACGAATTTGAAAATTCACAAATAATAAGACTCCCCAAATAAAATTGTTTCTTAATCAATATTAATTATTTATTACAACTACGATAATAAAATATTGTTATCAAATTAATTTTTGTTTAATATTTAAAGTGTTACAAATTATTTTTTGAATTTAAAATTAAAATTATACAAAACATTTTATCAACAAATTAATATATAAAAACACGTGTTTTTTAATTAACATTTCGATTTTTCAGAAGAACTTTTGTGATTTAAAAAATACTATATACATTTTCAACCAAAATATCTTATCCAGAAATATATTTTGTTTCAATTATTATTTTAAATTTAAATAATAATGTTTAAATACTTCAAACATTAAAAAAGTTGTTTTTTTGGTATAAATATTTGATTATTTCAAATAAAAAAAAAATTGTCAAAGAAAAATGCTTTCAGCACTTGTTTATCTTGAAATCGGCAAAAATGCTCGTGTGCATAATCAAATGGCACAACGTAAGATGGCGGCTCTCCCCACTCATGAAATCCCCCCCCCCTCGTGGATTCAACCCCGCTCGCACAAGTTAGGATGGCATGCCTAGTCCCGTGTTTCCTATGTCCATGGGCTGATAGCATGGACATATGAAACAAGGGACTAGGTATGCCATTGCGGGGGTGATGCAATGAGGGGGAAGGTCCGCCACCTTTTGATGTCCCGCGACAAACATGGCAGCGCCCACAAATTTATATTTTCATACACAATTTGTCGGCAAAAATGCTCGTGCGCATAATCAAATGGCACATCGTAAGATAGCGGCTCTCCCCCCTCCCGTAGATTCAACACTGCTCGCCCAAGTTAGGATGGCATACCTATTACCTAGTCCCGTGTTTTCTACGTCCATGGCTGGTAGCAGCAAAGAGCAGTTAATAAGCGTTCCGTCGGTAACTTTAAGAATTGTGTCTGGATGCTAGCGCCACGAAGTGGAAGCCTCGGACAACAACGCTGCGATGCAAGCGAGAGAATTTTATTTTTAAATTTCGCGCGCATCACACTACTTGAGCTATCATGGATGCGCTTGAAGTCACTTCAGCAGAAGTTTATGACATTTTTTAAAATTTTTAACGCTGCAAAAAAAAGTATTGCGATTACTCCGTGAGTTTCTCATAGAAAATTTAACGTAGAATCCGAATTTCAGCAGTTTCAAAGTTGATCTTGCTGTTTTTTTTTTAGTATTTTAAAAAGGAACCGAATGGGGACCCAATGGGGTCTTTAAGGGTACTTTGTAGAGGCTCAATTCGGTTTCTTCGGTCCGCCAGGGAGGTTATCGATTATAATAGAAGATCAAAACATGGGTGCAGAACGCCATCAATCGTTCAACAGAGGAATTACAAGGATTATGCAATTTTGCATCGTTGCTGTAAAACGTATAACACTCCGCGTGCGAAATTACACTAATCGTTGGAAGCTTACATAAAAGTAGAGAAATTACATTTTTATTTCTGTTACACTTTAGTGTAAAATTCCCACAACGATCACTGGTATTTTTATATCCTATGATTGTGTGGGAAAATTACACGTTCATTGTAAATTTCATTCATTTATGGTAAAATTCTTTTAATAATCACTGTCAATTTAAAGAAACGTGTAATTTTCCCACAACAATCATAGGAACAAGTTACAGAACGAAATGTAATTTTCAGCAATATTTTTTACAGTTAATTTCAAGTTGAGTCGAGGAAATCCAAGATGTCTGGACACTGAGGGCCAAACAATAATACTGATTACATGGGAAAAAACTCAATTTTTAAAAGAGCTTTGAAATAAAAAGGATTTCTCAAAATGACCAAAATAGGTGCAATAACATGCAAGAATAATTTTCTACCAAGAACTATGTATTTTCAACTACATAGTATAATTTTTGACTAAAAAGGGAAAATTTTCAAGTGACAAAAAAAACGAATTTTTTCGACAAAATTGTTAAATTTTCTACTATAGAAATAAGTCAATTTTTAACCAAAACAAATAAAGTTAAATTTTTAGATAAAACATTTAATAATAGTTTAATTTGTAAACGAAAGATATGAATTTTTAACCAAGAAGATGAAATTTTCAAATAAATACTTTTCTACCAGAAAGTACGAATTTTCGACAAAACACATAGATTTTCAAGCATATATTTAAATTTTTTAAATAAACAAATAAATTTTTCACCAAAAATGGAATGGTTTAATTTTCAGTTAAAAACAATTTCAAAAGAAAAAACAAGGAATTTCAACCAAATATTTGCAAAAAATTAAATTAAAAAAAAAAGAACAACCAAAGAAATCATTTTTCAACGAAAAGGATCAATTTCTAACCAGAAAGATTATTTTTTAATGAAAAGACACCATTTTTTATTAAAGACATGAATTTTCAACCGAATTGTTGATTTTTCAAATAAAAAAGATCAACTTTCAATAAAAAATGAAATAGTTTAATTTTCATTTAATTAATTTTCCACAACAACAACAAACAAATTTTCATCAAAATAGTTAAATTTTCAAGCAAAGATGTAAATCTTCAAAATGCTACCTGGCGGCTGGTAACCTCCCCTATTAGGTACTTCCAGTTGTTTTCAAATTAATTTTTTTTTTAAATTTATTAAATAAAAAATTCACTGTTCCAGTTTTTATTGTAAATTTATCTGTTCAGTAGCCAAATCAACCATTTGGTGGAAAATTACTATATTATAATAAGAATTCGTCTTTTTTCGTTGAAAATTATTCTGTTGGGTAAAAATTCATTTTTTTTTAATTGTTTGCTTGGGTTGAGAATGTAACAATTTTATGAAAAATTCGATTTTCTTTGTCTTGGAAATATATCGCGCTCAATTAAAAAGCATTTTTTAGAGAAAATTATTTATCTCGTTTTTAAAATAGAAAATTGATCAAATAATTTTTAGATAAAAAGTTTTTTTTAGTTGAATATTTGTCTTTCTGATTGAAAATTCATTTTGTTGTTGTTGAAAATTTAAATATTTTGTTCAAACTCCTTTTTTTACTTTAAAATTATTTTTTCAAACTGTGAATTAAACCATTCCATTTTTTGTTGAAAATTTATTTTTTGAGTCTAAAATTCTTCTTGTTTAAGCATGGTTAAAAATTTACCGATTTTGTTGAAAATGATATTTTTTTCATGAAAATATATTTTCTTGTTTTTAACGGAATATTTAAGTATATCATTTTTTTAGAAATAAATTTCTTTTGTTAAAAATACAACTATTTTATTGAAAGTTCTTTCTTTTTTATTGATATTGTTTTCATTGAAAATTAAACTATTCCATTTTTCGGTTAAATGATAATTCGTCTTTTTTGTAGGAAATTATTACTCTTGTATAAAAGTAATTGAAAAATTACCGGTTTTGTTAAAAATTCTATTTTCTTTTAATTAAATTTCCAATTATACCATTTTTGGTTAGAAATTGAAAAATTTTGTTAACCATTAGTTTTTTTTTTGCAACCTAATTTTTCTTTTTTTGGAAATTTGTATTTTTGGTATACAATTATTTGTTTGAAAAATGAACTTTTTAATTAAAAATTTATTTTGTCAGATGCAAATTTAACTATTTCATTTGTATTTAGAAATGTATCCTTCATATATTTCGTTAAAAATTATTTGTTTTTGGTAAAATATTATTTTTGCTTGTAAGCTTATTTTGGTAATAAATTTTACTGTTTCTTAAAATTCGATTTTGTTTGGTTAAAAACTGATTATTTTAACTGAAAATTCAACTGGTCCATTTTTGCTAAACTTTTATCTCTTTAGTTGAATATTCATTTCGTTCGTTGAAAATTGAGCTATCTTGTTTAAAATTGCATTTTTTATTTGAAATTATAAGTTTTTCATTTTAGGTTGGAAATTCATTTTTTTTTTTTTTTAGTTGAAAATCCATTTCTGTAGATGATAATGGATCATTCACAAAGAAAAACGCGTTACGTAATTTGTGAATGATCCGTAACTTAACAATTTGGTTGCATATTCGTTTTTTTGTTACTTGAAATTTGTCCCGTTTTAATTTAAAATTGAACTATGTGGTTAAAAATCCACCTTTACCAATGAAAAAATTATTTAATTTGTATAAAATTCATCTATTTTGAGTCGTCAAAAATGATCTTTTTCAAGTCATCAAAAAATTGAAGTTTTGTCTAATGCAATATTATTACTTGGCCCTCAGCATTCAGACAACACGCCATCTGACGTCACAACTTTATATACCTAACACCGTCGCCGTAGATGGCGTTCCTGTCCCAATGGCCGCCGTTGTAAGTGACTGGATAAATACGGTCCGAAAAAAGTGATTGTCCGGGGGAAAAAGTATGCATTTTCCTTCGAGACTTGGGGTAAAAAGTTGTAGTCAAACTAAGGCTCGTACCTCCCGCGAAATATTTTGCTATGCTTGTTCTCTAAATCCATAAGATATTTTTATTCTCTTTAAAAACACCGAATTCCGCGTCGTTTTGTGTAATCATGGCGACAAATTCTCAGTCGCGGGTGGACGATTTAGTGCTCAGTGTGACTCTCTACAATCAGTTGAGAAATATCTTTAACGGGTATATTTTACCTTTTGTATTTCTTTATCTAATTTGGATCTATTGCTGGATTTTTGTCTACGGAATCGAAGAGTATTACGATGCTGGTTTGGTCGGCTTTGCGGCTATCGGTCTTTTACAAATTTTTGTCTGCCTTTGTTGTCAGTGGTCTGTACACATATACTGCTTTCTAAATTGTGTCAAAGTGAGTATTACCAGAAATAATTACTTTTAATTGAATAATTTTTATTACTCGGGGCGTGAAATTTGGGAAATGGACCAATATGTTTGGGATTTTGGGAAACGTGGCAGGAATTTCTTCTGCTAGGTGGCAGTCACGTGGTGCATTGAGGAGAAATGTAAATAAACCTCAAAAGATTTATTTCCGAAAACTTATTTCAATAAAATTGGTTTCCTATTTTATGCTCCTCTTTTTTCAATTTTAAAATTAAATTTCTGTCGGCATTTTCAAAATTATTTTTAATCTGGAAAACTAAAAAACACAGCAGGTGAAATGTAAATTATTGTTTAATACTTCTTTGCGAAAGTTGATTTTATGCAAATCAATATTTTCTTTCTTTTTCTTCCTTTTCAATTTTATAGTTAAGTTTCTGTGGGTATTTCCAAAATTATTTTCAGTATGGGAATCTAAAAAACAGAGATAAAATTTAAATAAACCTCAAAATTAGGTTGCGAACATTTATTTTTTTTAAATAGTTCTCTATTTTATTTTCTTCTCTTTTTTAATATTAATATTAAATTTCTGTGGGCATTTTGAAAATTATATCCATTTTCTATCTGGAACACAAAAAAACATGGTGGAGGAAATTTTCCAAAATTTTATTCTAATGAAATTCGTCTCCTATTTTATTTGTTTTTCATTTTTCAAGGTTAAATTTCTGTCGGCAATTTTAAAATTATTTTTAATATGGAAAACTAAAAAACATAGAAGGTAAAATTTAAATATATTTTTTAATTTCTTTGTAAAAATTGATTTTCTTAAAATTAATATTTTTCCTGGTGTCAAAAATATTTACAAGAAATACAGCATTTATAGAACTGTAAAATTTTGTTAGAATATGTACTTTTTTGTAATTAAATGTACGAAATTTAAGAAGAAAAATGTAGAATTAAATATAAATAGCTCATTTTTTTCTAGACAGGTTGCAAAATTAACAATGAAATATAAGTATCTACAATTCAAAAATTTGTGCGGCTTTTTAATAATATGTTTTTTTTTATATTGTTGTAAAAATCTGCAAGATTTTACAAAAAAACTGCAGGATTTTACATTTTAAAATTTGGGTGTTTGAGGTCATGAAAACATATTTCATTTTATGTAAAATATTGTGCACGAAATTTAAACTATTTGATTACTATACTTACAATTATGTTGTACATACTGGTAATTTATTGTAGAAATGTACTAACCTGGTCAAAAAATTTTTAAAAATAAATAAATTTTACACATTTTTAGGAAAAAAAATTGTTTAATTTCGAGTTTAACAGTTTGTTAAAACAATTGATTGAAATGTTATATGTTTCAATTATTATATCATTCAGTTTACAATGCTTAATTCGACAAGCTTTTATTTAAAAAATACTGCTTTAAATACTTACAAAATTAAAAATTAGAAGCGTTTGAAATCGACAATTTTGGATTTAAAAAAAAAAGGTTTGGGGATCAACTGTCAATTGAAAAGTCTTAATAGTTAAACGAATGTGAATGCCCTGTTGAAACTTTCTAAACTATTTTAAACTTTAAAATAATATATTCCTGATTATTATTTATTAATTAATAATTGATTTATTTTTAATAATTAATTATTATTTTCAAATTCAGTAAATTTTGAAAATATTGTTTCTGTTTAAAAATGGAGAATTTGAAATTTTTTAATTAAGAAAAACGTCGATTGCTTAATATTTATCAATATTTGACTGTTTAATTAACATCAGTAATCAGAAAAAATTCAAAACTAAGTAAAAAAATACATTTTGAACGTTAAAATTTAAATTGTTCTATTTGAAAACTTTTCATTTGTAAGTGAAATTGTTGAATTTTGTTGCATAAATAGATATTCAACACCTATTGTTCATAGAAAAAATGTCGAGTAAATCGAAAGAGGTATTTCGAAGCTCTGAAAAGATTCAAAATTAATGTAAAATTGGAAATTATTTCAAATATAAGCGAAGTGTCTAGGTATACCGACAAAATTCGACTATTCATACCGAAATTTCAGTGCAAACAGCCCTGGATAGCCTGATTAAAAAGAGAATGTAGATTTTTGCAGTTTTTGAACCAAAAAATTAAGAACTTTTTAAAAATGATGAAAGGCTTCAAGAGAATAAAAAATAAAACAACATTTTTTTACGATTCCTAGGAAAATTGACAATAATTTATTTTTTTATTTTGATAAATTAATTTTCAGACAATATTTAAAATGGTTTCAAAAATTATCAAGAATAAATCTGGAAAATTTTAACGAAATATTTTTTATCTTGCAGAATTTTAAAACAAATTTAGGAAATATTCAAATAATTTTTTTAAATGGTGTAAAGTTCTGAAGCAATTTCAAAAATAATTTAAAATGTAAAAAAATCTAAAACAATATATAGCTTTTTCAAGATTTTGAAGCTTTTTAAGGATAAGGAAATTTGCAGGTTTTGCAGCCAAAAAGTTTTTTTTTCAACCTAGGGTGAAAAATATTGAGGATATTGCAATGAGAACATTTTAAATTAAGATGTGTACATAATTGCTATTAAAAAAAGGAATACTTTTGAATTTTTAACTTTCAGATTTAAAGCTTAAAAGTTGTTAATTAAAAGTCTTTAGAATACAAAATGTTTAATTTTTCACTTTAATTTGTTCAATTTTTATTTGCAGTCGAAAAGTTGCTCTCTTTCGACCTGGGATGACAAATGTTAAGAATATTCCAGACATAATTTTAAATGACATATGTAGTGTACAACCAATTTCTTTATAATATATGAAAAAAACTTCAAATGTAAGATTTTTTGTTGCTTAGTAACGATTATTTATTATTATGCTTTAATATTCTACCATTTCTTTAAAGTTTAAGCATAGAACCTTTTTTTGTAACAGCAATTATCTACATGTCTTGATTTAAAATTATCTCATTTCAATATACTAAATATTTGTCAACCTAGGTCGAAAAATAAGAACTTTCTGGCCTCAAAACCTGTAAATTCCTTTAGATTCTTATAGTTGTAAATTCGTGTAGGAAATTAAAACTGAAATAGAATAAAACAGTACAGAATAAAATATAAAAAGTACAAAATTCGCCCCAATAATATAAAAAAGTGGCATTTTTCTGTAATTTTAGTTATTCATTATTGTATTTATTTGTAGAGTCCTGTAAGAATGATTTTAGATTTTTGTATTTATTGTAAAAAAACTTTCCACTCGGGCTATTTTATTTATTTTTTTTTCATTTTATTTTCGCAAATTGATATTGTTGAAATTGATCTCCTATTTTATTTGTTTCCTTTATCTTTGTGTGGACATTTTTTCAACTATTTGCAATCTGGGAAACTTCAAAATAATTTTAAGAAAATTAAATCAATTTGCGAAAATTAATTTTAATAATTAGTTTACTATATTTTATTTGTTTCTTATTTTTAAATGTTCCAGGTTAAGATTCTGTGTGTATTTTTTTAATTATTTAAATCTTGGAAACTAAGAAAAAATTAGGGGGCTAAATAAACCTCAAAAGTTTGTTTGATTTAATTAGTTTAACTATTTTTTTTCCACTTTTGAAATCAAATTTTTTCTGTAGGGATTTTGAAAATTATTTTAAATCTGGAAAACTACAAAACATAGATGGGGGAATGTAAATAAACAGAGGTTTATTTCCGAAATTTTATATTATTTTATTAGTATCCTATTTTATTTCTTTTCATTTTTGATATTAATTTTTCTTCTTTGGACATTTATAAACAAAGATTTAGTTGCGATATTTGTTATTATTTATTTAGCTTACTATTTTATGTGTTTCTCTATTTTCAAGTTTAAGGTTGTATTTCTGTGATTATCTTTTAATTTATTAACAATCTGGAAAAATAAAAATGAAAAGAGAGGGAAATGTAAATAAACCTTAGTAAAGATTTATTTCTGAAAATTGATATTGTATATTAGTATCCTATTTTATTTGTTTCTCTTTTTTTCATTTATCATATTAAATTTTTTCTGTAGCCATTTATTAAATTATTTGCAGTCTAAGAAACAAAAAATCACCGAGGGTAAATGTAACTAAACTTAAAAGATTTAGTTGCAAAAATGGACTTTTTAAAATTAGTTTACTGTTTTATCTGTTTCTCTTTTAATAATTTTGAAGTCAAGTTTCTGTGAGCATTTTAAAAATTATTTTCAATTTGGGAAACTGAAAAAATATAGAAGGAGAAATGTAAATAAACCTCAAAGATTTATTTTCGAAAAGTGACATTATTGAATTAATTTCCTATTATTTGTTTTATTTTTAAGTTAAGTTTAAAAAAAAATGTATTTTTGAAATTATTCTCAATGTGGGACCCCAAAATATTCATATTTATTATTCCGTTTTAGAGAAAAAGTCCATACGATGCCTCACTAGTAAAAGTCGTTCCCACTCCAAATAATGGAAGTTCAGAACTCGTTAAATTGTATTGTCTCAAGGATCAAAATCCTTGGTTTATTTTCCAAAAAACGAAGTACATTTGGAACCCAAATAAAAAAAAATTCGAGGGCTTGCAATTTCCAGTCAATCATTCGGTGCAACATTATTCCGATTGGAAGGGATATCCCAGTGAAAATGAAGTCTCTGAGACAGAGGAAAAATACGGCAAAAACAAGTGAGAATTACATATTTAGAAATCTTCTGCCAAAAATTTATTACAAAATTTTATATTTAAATTATTTGTAATTATTTATTGAG
This sequence comes from Belonocnema kinseyi, assembly GCF_010883055.1. Taxonomy (NCBI): domain Eukaryota; kingdom Metazoa; phylum Arthropoda; class Insecta; order Hymenoptera; family Cynipidae; genus Belonocnema; species Belonocnema kinseyi. Next base: position 105,630,777 of record NC_046657.1, on the reverse strand, counting down.
CCCCTGTAATGTCACACTATTTTCTATATAAATTTCCAGATTGGACATGGAAGTTCCAGAATTTTGGGACCTATTCCGAGAGCGAGCAATCGCCCCTTTTTTCGTATTTCAAGTATTTTGTGTCGCTCTTTGGTGTCTCGACAAATATTGGTACTACAGTATTTTTACGCTTATCATGCTTGTCATGTTTGAATGCACCCTCGTTCAACAACAACTGCGAAACATGGCAGAAATTAGAAAAATGGGAAATAAACCCTACCTGATAATGGTTAGTAAAGATTTATAAAATATTTTTTATCTAATTTATATTTATACTGAATTCAAGCTTCGGACTGACTACACTATTGACACTATTTTACACTCTTTTTGAGTGATAACAATATTTTGATAGTATTTTGAAAAAATCATCAACAAAATATACAATTTTCAAGTCGAGAAGATGAGTTTTTAACAAAACAGCTTCATTTTTAACCAAATAGTTAAATTTGCAACCAAAAAGATAAATTCTTAACAAACGAATTACCTGCCAAACAGTTGAATTTTCTACCTGAAAATACTAGTTTTCACCAAAAAATGTATTACTTTATATTTAAGAAAAAAATATTTAAATGAAAAATAAAAATCAGTTGGATTTAACCCTACAAAGACGAATTTTCAACAAAAAATATGAGTTGTGTACAACATACATATATTTTGTACCAAATAGTTCATTATTAAACTAAGAAAATTAATTTTCTATAAAAAAGAAGGGTTTAAAAAAAAGCTATGAATTTTTAACCAAATAGTTGAATTTTAAACTGAAAAAATGAATTTTCAACCAAAAGTCAAGTATTTTAATTTCCACTTGAAAAAATAATTTTTCAAAAAAAATAAAATGAATTTTATAGAAACTGCATAAATTTCAAGACAATGAGATGAATTATCTGTAAAACAGTTTTATTTTCAACCTGGAAAAACTAATTTTTAATTTAAAAAGAATGTAATAGCTGATGTTCAAACCAAAAATATTTTTATTTTGGCTAAAAAACAGTTCAATATTACCAAAAAATATCAATTTTAAACAAAGTACTCGAATCCTCAAGTAAAACAGAATAATTTGCAATCATAAAATTGCATTTTCAACCAAAAAATTGATGTTTTACCAAAAAAGACGAATTTTAACAAAATACTTAAACTTTTAACCAAATAATTGAATTTTTCCCGAAAAACTTTAATTTTATATGATAAAAAAGAATTTTCAGTAAATTACGTAAATTTTCTACGAAATAGTTCGAAGAATCGGTGTGATGATGGGTGAGATGGAATATTTTAATTTTAAAGACCAAAAAATGTAACAGTTGAGTTTTTATTTTTATAAAAATTAATTTTCTATATAAAAAATAAGTTACGATAAGTTTAATATCGTGCCCGATAGTGTAATTTTATACGAAACTGTTGAATTTTTAAGCCAAGTGATGATTTTGATATAAAACAGTTAAGTTTTTCAACCAGCGAATATGAATTTTCAAGAAATACTTAATTTCTAATGATATAATTAATTGTTTAGTTTAAAAAAAAAGAACGAATTTTCCAGTAAAATTATGAATCTACTAAAAATGAACTTTTAAGAAAGTGGATCAAATTTAAATCATGGAGTGAATTTTCAGCCAGATTAATTTTCAACAAAAATTACTTTTTAGACCAAAAAAGATGAATTTTCCACAAAATGTATGAAGTTTCAACCCAGTAGTTAAATTTTAAACTGTATAAGATCAATTTTCAATTAAAAGTATCTAGATTCAATCAGAAATGTATTATGTATATTTTCATTCAAAATAGTTAATTCTAAACCAAAAAAATACGATTTTTTTCTACAAAACAGCTTACTTTTGTACCAAATAGTTGTAATAGCGAAAATAGGTAGCTGGGAAGAAAAGCTATCGATCATGGAAAGGAAAAAAGTATTAATTGGTAAGAAGGTTTTTATTGATCATGATCTCACCAGAGAAGAAAGGAGAATACAAAGTAAAATAGTAGAAATAGCCAGGACTAAAAGAGAACAGGGTAAGGAGGTAAAGTTAGGATACCAAAAATTGAGGGTTAATCAAGTTTGGATAAGTTGGAGGGACCTGGAGATGAGTCAGAGAAGGGAAGATACAAATTTTTAGTTATCCCAACGACCTTGAACCAAGAAAAAAGAAAGGGTGCGAGAGCAGGGGGGTGCAAATTTCTTTTTTGGAATGTAGCTGGTGTTAGGAACAAAGACAGGGACTTCTGGAATTTTATAAAAAGTTTTGATTATGTCGGATTAACAGAGACTTGGATTGAGGAGAAGCATTGGGCGAGATTTAGGCAACTGTTACCTGAGGGATTTAATTGGGTCTGTCAATTTGCCAAGAGAGAAAACAAGAAAGGAAGAGCAAGTGGAGGTATCATTACAGGAACCAGGAGAGAAATAATAGAAATCGAAGGAGCAGCAAAGGATTTTAAAGGGGCTCTGGGCAGCAAAATTACTCTAGGGAATGAAACCTGGAATATATGGACAATATACTGCAAAGACAAGATTAAAGAGTTGACAGCTAGACTGGATGATGAAATAGAGGATAAAGGAATGAAAATTTGCTAATCGGAGGAGACTTTAATGCAAGGACGGGTACAAAGGGAGCAATTTACAGAGGACCAGAAGAGGAAGAAGTAAAAAGAGCATCTAAGGACAAAGTAGCCAATACGGAAGGAGATCAGCTAATGAAGTTAGTAGAACGTAAAGGATGGTGTATATTAAATGGGAACTTAGAAGGTGACAATCAAGGAGAATTTACATACGTGGGTAACTCTGATAAGAAGAGGAGAAAGGGATCATCAGTAATTGATTACACTATAACTAACTATGAAGGTTTGGATAAGATAGAAGATTTTAAAATAATTGACAGAATAGAATCAGATCATCAGCCAATGGGGTGTATATTAAAAACGGAACTTGTCAGAGCGAACCAATGTTGTCAACAGATACCAGAAAAAGAGATTGTGATATGGGACAATGAAATTAAGATCGATTATAATGTAAAAATAAGTGCTGACGTTTACTCAGAAAATGATATAATGGAAGAAGGAATACTTTTGCAAACAAAGTGAACAGCGCCATGAAAAAGAAAAATTTTAAGTCAATCAGATTTGAATTAGGGCATAAAACTTGATGGGATAAGGAATGTTCACGAAAAAAGAGGAAGGTAAAGAAGTTATACAAGAAATGGAAAGATAATAAAGGTTCGTGGGAAGCTTACGCTCATAAAAGATCAGAGTTCAGGAAAATGTGCGAAGATAAGGAAAAGAAAAGAAAGGATGACGAATTAGAAGAGATAAAAAATGCAAAAACGGAGAAAGATATTTGGAAGTATATAAATAAACAAAGGAAGAAAAAGAATAGCATTAGTAGTGAAATAAAGATGAAGGACTGGAAAAATCACTTCATGGACCACTTAGAAGGAACAGAAGCTCATTCTACAACACAGGGGAAAGGGAATAACCTACAGGAAGATGAATCCGACCTTAGCCTTTCTTTCTTCATTCTCAGTTTCTGAGAATGAAGAAAGCACCAGGAGAAGATGAAATACCGAATGAAGCATGGGTATGTTTAGAAGGGGATGGCAAAAGGAAACTTTTTGAACTGATAAGAAGAGTGTGGAATGGAGAAGGCTTCCCGAATAGTTGGAGGAAAGGGATTATTACGCCGAT
>NC_046657.1:105624926-105626966 GCF_010883055.1 Belonocnema kinseyi | reverse complement strand
GCCAATTAGCACAAATGGTAAGTTCCGACAGTGCCTACAAGTGTGCCTACTGGCCGCTAGATGGCAATACCGGTTTCATATGTATACACCTGGTATTTGGTTGATAGTTCGTCTTTTTTGGCAGAACATCAATTTTTTGATTGCAAATGCAATTTTATGATTAAAAATTATTCTGTTTTAATGGAGGATTCGAATATTTTGTTGAAAATTCATCTTTTTTTGGTAATATTAAACTGTTTTTTAGCCAAAATCCAAATATTTATGGTTTAAACATCAACTATTACATTTCTTTAAACTGAAAATGAGTTTTTCCAGGTTGGAAATGCAACAGTTTTACAAATAATTCGTCTCATTGTCTTGAAATTTCAACACTTTGTAGAAATTTCATTTTATTCTTGTTGAAAATTTATTTTTTCAAGTGGAATTTTACTACTTGATTTTTGGTTGAAAATTCATTTTTTCAAGTGAAAATTCAACTCAATTAAATTGGTTGAAAATTAACTTTCTTTCTACAAAACGAATACGTCCAGGTTAAAAATTCAACTTTTTTTTAATTGGTCTTTTTGGCTTAAGGGCATGTGACACAGCTAAATACCTATATTACCGACCACACTTTATCAGCTTACTGAATATTTTTTTGAACCTAAAAACTTTTTTTGTAAATAAAATATCGAGCTGAAACTTTGGAAAATGTATTAAAGTACAATAAAGTACGTTTAGGTATTGTATTTTGTTAGGAACTTCACTGAAAATTATTTTATCTTTTTTCAGAACCTCGACATTTTTTGAACGTTCAAACTTTTTTTATACATAAAATATCGGTCTCAAACTTCGAGAAATGCAAGAATTGACCATTTCTAATTGAAAATTCAACTATTTTGTTGACAAATGATGTATTTCATTAAAAATTCGTCTTTTTAGTTAGAAAATTATTATTCTTAATTGAAAAATCAACTACTTGCTTTAAAGTTGATCTAATTTATTGAAAGTTATTATTATTTTTTAAATACAACATTTTAGTTGAATTCATTTTTTTGGTTACTGAAAATCTAAGTAATTTTCTGAAAACTCAACTGATTAAATGAAAATTGACTTTTTTTAAATAGAAAATTCGTCTTTTCTTTGTAGAAAATATAACAATCTGATAGAACATTAAACTATTTGGTACAAGATAGATATTTATTTGTTTTTCAGCCCAACGGCCTTGAAAAATTGGACTTGGTTTACATTTCTTTTTCTTATCCATCCACTCTTGCATTAAACGATTTTTTTTGACAACTAAAACAAAATAGAATCTCTATATGGATTAATAGTAACAATAATGGTTCTCTTTACACTCATATTATGCATTTCTCTACTTATCTAGAGTTAATTACATCCTCTTTTCGCTTTTCCAAAAGTCTTAACCAATTACACACATTCTTATTGCCTGCCCTACCATTTAACATTTCTTCAATTTCTAAATTTTGTGTTATCTATTAATTCGCAGTCTCTAATTAAATCTTCCAGTGTACCTTTTTCTCTTTTACATAAAGCGCACATCTGACTTCCTTCGTCTAACTAATATCTAGATTTTTCCTCTAAATTGCCACACCTCGCCCTAGCTATTAGTTTGTGACTTCCTTTGTTTCCTACCTTACACAAATATTCTGCTTTTAATCCAGTATTTACTAGTTTGTACCTACTATTGTACCTAGATTCCTGTATTTTACCTAGCTGTGTTTGTCTTTGTACTTCGTAGTCTGTCTTCTTTAGTATCTCTTTTACATTAGCTCTCTTATCTCTTTCTTTTTTCATTTCCTCTTCTATGTCAGAGATCAGGACAGTGAATAGTGTAGCGCTAAGAGGACAGCCCTGTCTAAGGCCCTCTTCTGTGCAAAATTCTTCTGTGATATTGCCATTTACCCTCACAGCACTAACCGTTTTTACATAGATTTTTTTCACTCTTTCAATTAAACTTTTTCTTACTCCTCTTATCTCCATTGTTTTCCACAACTTTTCCCTATTTACCTTATCAAAGGCTGCCTTTAAATCAATGAA
>NC_046657.1:105613885-105624826 GCF_010883055.1 Belonocnema kinseyi | reverse complement strand
GCGCATACTTTGAATAAAATATTTGTTATCATTCTCTTGAAATAAATGTGTTTTTTTCTTGAAAAAATACCGGTTTCATATGTATACACCTGGTACATATATCCTCTAACTAAAAGGATGAATTCTCAGCAAAATGGCTGCAGCTTTAACTAAATATTTGAATTTTCAACCAAAAAGATTATTTTTCTACTAAAAAAGACGAATTTTAACAAAATTCGTACATTTTTTACCAAATAATTGAATTTTTCCCCAAGAACATTAATTTTATGCGATAAAAAATAATTTTTAGCAAATTACATAAATTTTCCACCAAACAGTTCTAAAAATGGATGTGATGGAATATTTGAATGTTAACAGTGAAGAAAATACAAGCTTTAACCAAAAAATGCAACAGTTAACCTTTCATCTAATAAAATTAATTTTCTATCGAAAAAATAATTTTCGAATAAAAAATTTAGTTTTGTTCCACATGCTTTAATTTTATACCACAATTGTTGAATTTTTAAGCCTGAGTTTAAGAAAAAGAAAGAGCATCAATTTTACACCAAGAATGTGAATTTTCAGCCTGGATAAGATCGATTTGCAATTAAAAGTATCAAGATTCAATCAAAAATGTAATCTTTTCATTCAAAATAGTTCATTCCCAACCCAAAAAATGCGATTTTTTCTCTAAAAAAGTTGATTTTCATCTAATCAGTTGAATTTTCAGCAAAATACTTAGATCTTCTGTTCAAAAATTAATTTTTGACTTAAGCAAATAATGACTTAAACTAAAATGGTGTATGTCAGAAAAAAACTTTAAAGTAGTTCCACTTTAAACCAAGTAGTTGAATTTTCAACCAAGAAGAAAGTTTTCTAACAAAAAAGACAAATTTTCAACGAAATACATCATTTGTCCACCACATAATTTGAATATTTGATCAGAAACGATCAATTTTCAATTAAAAATGTCAATTTTCTATAAGAATGGAATATTAAAATTTTCAATTAAAAAATTAATTTCCAATCAAAAGAAAAAGATTAATTTTCTTAATTAACTTTTTTTCTAGAATATTTCTATTTTCGGGTTAAAAGTTGAACTTTTGCCCTAAAAATATGAATATTCTCGAAAAAAGTTAATTTTCAGTCAGTCATTAGAATTTTAAAAAATAGTTTAATTTTCAGTTAAAAAAAAATTAATTTCCAAGAAAGCAGATCAGCTTTCAACCAATGAGTTGAATTTTCAACCTAAAAAAGTGATTTTCTAAACAAAAAATGTAAAGTTTATATTTGAAAACAAATAATATAATTTAAAATTTTAAAAAAATTGGATTTAACCAATGAAAACAACTTTTTAGAAAATATTTGAATTTTCAATTAAAACAAATTATTTTTTAATCCAAAAGTTAAGTTTTTAACGAACAAAATTATTTTTTAACTAAAAAGGACGAATTTTGAATCAAATGCATGAATATTCAACTAAATAGTGGAATTTTCAATTATAAAAGATAAAGTTTTAATTAAAAATATCGAGATTCAATCAAAAATTTAAATTTTCAGTTTGAAAACTTTCAACAAAAGAAAAAAATTCTGCTACTAAATTCAACCAAAAACCACGAATTTTTAACAAAATTGTTGAATTTGCAGCAAATAATATGAATTAAAAAATATATATATTAATTTTCTACCCAAAAGGACGAATTTTCACCAAAATATCTGAATTAAACATTAAAAAAATAGAATTTTCTGCCGAACACAGTGGATTTTCTACAAAAAAGTTAATTTTATACCAAATATTACATTTTTTAAATCAATAGTTAAATTTGTAAGCAAATAGTTGAATTTGTAACTAAGAAATTATAAGTTTCCATCAAAAAATGCAATTGTTATATTTTAAGTTTAAAACATTCATTTTCAACAATCAAGCAATACAAAAATTTCAAAGACGATTAATTTTCTACCCACAAAGACATTTTTTCAATAAAATACATGAATTGTCCACATAATATTTGAATTGTCAGGAAAAAGGTTAATTTTTGACCAAGTAAATAATTTTTGAAATAAATAGTTTAATTTTTAACGAAACAGTTGCATTTTCATTAAAAAGAATCATTTTCAACGAAATAGTTACATTTTTTTTTTTTACCAAAAATGATTATGTGTACGAAGATATAAATTTTAAAATAGTTAATACTTATTTTCTGTGAAAAAATTGAATTTTCAACTCTAAAGTTATAGTTTTTAACAAAAAGGTTATATTTCTACTATATACATACTTCAATTTTCTATCAAATTGTTAAATTTATAAGACAAAAAGATGAATTTCTGCAAACCAGTTCAATTTTTAAACCGTAAAGATGAATTCTTAACGAAACCTGTAATACTTCATATTTCAACGAAAAACTATTTTAATTTGAAATACAAAACAGTTCAATTCAAACCAAAAAAGATTCATTTTTAACAAAATTGTTAAATCCTCAACAAAGTAATTTAAATCTTTTGGATTATTATTAAAGAAACATCTCTTTTAGAAGAAATCTTGCTATTAAAAAGTATTTTATTTGTCAAAGTATAGTTGTTTTACTCATTTATACTCGGTTTTTGAGTGTACACCAGGTTAAAAAATATTAATGAAAAACTTTAAAATGTTTCAACATATTTCAAAGATTTGAAAATAGTTTTAAGTATTTTGAACATATACAATGATTTCACGAATTTCAAAGATCTCGAATATTTCCAAAGATTTTGAAACTCAAAATATTTCAAAGATTAAAAAAAAAAAGTTTCAAAAAATTTCACAAAGCCTTCAAGTTCCAGCAGATTTTACAAAAATTTCAAGATTTCATAAAGACTTTAAGTATTGCAAGAGATTTTAAAGAATTCACAAAGATTTCCAAGATTTTAAGGATTTCAAAGATGACGTATGTCCGCGAAAAAATAACAATTTGTTTATTTATCGTTCTGCTTTCTTAAAAAATTGTTGGCCAATAAAAAATGGAACGGCTCATTTTTTACATTTATCACAAGTAGTTGTTTCATTATTTTATGTTAAAACAAAAGTGATCTGGAAAAACTTGACTTCCTGACCTGGAAAAACTGGAAAAGACCTTAACCTTCGTTTCCAAGATAGTTAAAGTTTCAGTTGAAAAAAGAAACAAATTCTCATCCAAATAGTTAAATTTTTCACCAAAGAGGTGAATTTTCACCCAAAAAGATACATTTTTAACAATACAGTACAACTTTCAACCAAGTTGTCGAATTTTTGACCATGAAAGATGTGTTTTTAACAAAATACTTGCATTTTCAACAAAATGATTAAATTTTCAATGAACTAGTAGAATTTTTAACCAAAATAAAAATTTTAACGAGAAAAGGGCGAAGTTTCGTGTAAACATGAGGAAAAAAAGCACATTTTTTTTAACTGGAAAAAAGAGAAGAATATAGAATAACGTGTGAAGTCTGAATTATGAAAGTAATCAAAAAATGGACTAATTAATAATTTTGATGTTATTTTTTTTTTCTACTGGTTCGAGAATCAATATTTTATAAATATTGATTTTTAAAATGTCGAAAAAAATGCTCTCTGGCAAATAAAAAAAAACTGTAACCTTGCATGATATCTTTCGCAAAAGTCGCAAACTCTCTTAAAATTTATCATCCAGAAACGTTCCTTTCCCTCCACCTGTAATTAACCGTTAATTTTTTGTGGCTCCCCCCCCCCCCTTCCGCTCAAATTGTCAGCTTAGTTTCCGGACGATTAAACTCGAGACCCTTATTTATATTCGAAACTTCACGCTAAAATTGAGAATTATAAAATGAAGAATGTTCAGTTTTCGTTACTTTAATATTTTTAAATAAAATATTTAATACAATTGTAATTTTCTATACTTACAATTTAAATTCCCTATAAATTGTTTTGTTTATAAATGATTCAAAATTTAATTTTCAAATTAAATAAAAAATCAGCAAGAAATTCACGCGTCCTTGATTACAATTTTCACGATCTGTCAATACCAATGCAAAGAATTTTCCCCGGCAGTTAATTTTTTATCTTAGACAAATTCAATTTTAACTTTTTTTTAATATAATAAGATTTTAGAATTCAAGCAGCTTTGACTTTGAAACATTTAACAAATTAAAAATTATTTTTATTTAAAAGCGCTAATTGAATTTCAAATCCTTTGTATTTTAAGTAATCAATTTTTAAAGTTTTTAGTTTTTCTATTTTCGAGATTTTATTCTGAAATAATTTTATTTACAGATTCTCGATTTGAGAAGAAAAAAACTCTTAAATTTTGAACGCCTTGAATTTATTTTGACCACTTATTTGTATTATTATTTGCATTTGTTAAATTATTTAGTATTATTAATGTCCAAAAACATTTATTTGTGAACAATTATCGGAAATTGCTTATTTCAAATACTTGAAATAAAATACTTTGTATTTCAAGCTCTGTCAAGTTCTACCAGGAAAAAAAGGGTTCTTCGAGCCCTTCCAACTGGGATTTATTTCAAAGGGGTCATAATTTTTCTCTCAGTTTCCCGTCGAAAAAAATTGGTAGATCTTAAAAACTTAAAAATGATTTTTTTTTCTTCACTTTTTTCAAAGGTTTACAGGAACAGAAGATGGCGACACATTTTCACTGATCAACTCGTTCCTGGAGACATTGTTTCGATAACGAGATCTCAGAATGATAATCTCGTGCCCTGTGATATGCTTCTATTGAAAGGACCCTGTGTTGTCGACGAAAGTATGTTAACGGGAGAATCGGTTCCACAAATGAAAGAGCCGATCGAAGATGTTGAGGGAAGTCAAGTTTTGGACCTTGAAGGAGACGATAAGCTGCATATTTTATTTGGGGGCACGAAAGTCGTTCAACATTCGCCGCCTAGTAAAAATTCTTTGGGTCTCAGGGGTACTTATAATTAAATATATTAATTAAATATATAATTAATTAATTGAATAATTAAATCTAGATTTCTGGAAATAATATTTTATGTATTTCAGCGACGGATAACGGTTGCATTGCCTATGTTCTAAGAACCGGATTTTCAACATCCCAGGGAAAATTGTTGAGAACGATATTGTTTGGAGTAAAGCGCGTCACTGCGAATAATCTCGAGACTTTTGGATTCATTCTTTTCCTTTTGATTTTCGCGATTGCGGCTGCCGCCTATGTTTGGATCAAAGGTAAGATCAGTGGTGTAAGTTTAGGTTTATAAATTCTTTAAAATAAAATTAATGTAGGTAACATATTGAATTCAATGCGAAACACTTTAAATTTTTAAGATTTTAACCTGCAATATATTGCAGTTTCAATACAATTGTTGAATTTTCAACCCAAAGAGATGAATTTTTAAAACAGAGGGACGAATTAAACAAATTTACTAAATAGTCGCATTAAGAATCCAATATATAAACTTTCCAGTAAAAGAGACCAGATTTCCAAAAATAGTTCCAGATTTAATCAAATGGTAAAATCTTCAAGTGAGAAGTACGATTTTTTTCCAAGACAAGCGAATTTTCAATAAAAAAGTTACTTTTCAACCAAGAAAGATAAATTTTTAATCAAGAAAGATGACTAATAAAATAGTTCAATTTTCCATAAATAATTAGTAATTTTTTCAAATAGTTGATTTTCTATCAAAATAGTTGAATTTTTAGGATACAAAGATGCATTTTCAATCTAATGGTCGGATTTCCAAACAAAAAGGATAAAAATTCAGTCAAATATTTGAATTTTCAAGACAAAAAGGCAAATTTTTTAGACGACAGTTGAATTACTTCTTGCTAAACAAAATATTCTTGCGAAAAATTTGAGATATCTGGGGAAAAATCTCGAATTTTCATTGAATTCTTTTCAGGATTTGAGTAGACATCATAAAGAATAAAAAAATCACATTTACTTGAAACTTGTATTTAAACTTGGTTCAGTCCCACCGGACTCCCTAAATTTGAGATAATTAATTTTGAAAAGATTTTTAGTTTAAAATATATAAAAAATTAAGTATTTGGTTGGAAATTAAGCTTTGAAACAGTACGATCAAAATGAGTTTTTTTATTTTCATTTTTTAGTAATCGAATTTGAACAAGTCGAACAAGTCGAAAATCTCTTATAATCTGAGGTCGTAGGTGAAAAATTCTAGAGAATAGATGAATTTATAGTAATTTTAATTAATTTTTGTATATATATATATTATATATTTCTTATTATTATTTTTAGGAAGTGAAGATCCTGAGAGAAACAAGTACAAACTGTTTTTGGAGTGCACGCTGATTTTAACTTCAGTAGTCCCTCCCGAATTGCCGATAGAATTATCTCTGGCTGTGAACACGTCACTTTTGGCATTATCAAAATTAGGTATGAATTTATTAAAATATTAATAAATTACCCGGATTATCAAATACCTAGAAATTACTGAAATTAAAAATATTCATCAAAAACTTAATTTTTTACCATTTTTTTCTCGTTTTTAGTGCATATATTTAATTATTTAATATTAGTTTATCATTTTTTAAAAGATTTTTTAATAAGCTAAGCCTGACCTAACTATTTTAAATAACCATTGCGACCATAATAAATATTAAAGAATTTGAATTATTTTGTAGTTATTTCAAAAATTGCGAAAAAACTTCATTTTTATGGATATTTTTTCAAAACACCCGAAAATTATTTCATTTATTTCAAAACTTTGGACATATTTTTAAATCCTTTAAAATCCCTCAATTTTACTGTATAAATTCTTTAAAATATTAATAAAATATTATAAAATCTCTTGCAATTTCGTGAAGTTACATCTTTTACATTTTTTAAATCTTTAAAATAAATTTAAAGCCTTTAAATCATAAATCTGACAAAGTCTCTTGAAAGTCGGTTAAAAATTGTTTAGAAATCTCTTTCAAAATCTTTCCAAATTTAAAGAAATTCTGTAGAACCCCAGGACAATTGTTTAAATGCCTTAAAACCAATCAAATCCTTGGAAATTGCAAACCAAATTTAAGTCTCTTGAAAATTCCTTGAAATCTTTTAAAACATCTTTAAATATTTGCAAATCTCTTGAAATCTTCGAAATTCTTGAAATCTATTGAAATTCCTGGAAATCTGTTATAACATCCTACAATTTTTGATATTTTCAAATGTTGAGAAAAATTAAATCTTTAAAAATACCTTCAGATATTAAAATAAATCAAATCTTTGTAATGCTTTGAAATTTCTTAATTCTTAGGAACAAATTTTTGAAATTTCATTTAAATATGATAAAATCCTTTGAAATTTTGGTTAAGTTTTTTAGAATTCGTTGCAATCTTTTAAAATAACATACAAACTTTAAAATTGTTAGAAATTCCTTGATAATTATTAAAATCCTTGAAATGTTCTAAAATATCCTTCAATCTTTAAATTTTTTAAAATTTCAAAATCAAACAAAAATTATACCTTGAAATATTGCAAATATTTTCAAACATTTTAAATTCTTTGAAAGTCTTTAATTCTTGTGAGTAAATTCTTTGAAATTTCATTAAAATATGCTAAAATCCCTTGAAATTCTGTGAAATTATATAGAATCTGATGCTACTTCTTTGAAATTCCTTGAAATTTTTCCTAATCTTTTGAAATTTCATTTAAGTAAAATTATAAAATATCTTGAAATCCCGTGAAGTATAATAAAATCTCATGATATTCCTGAAATATCATGAAATATTTAAATTAATCTAAAATTGGATGTATTTAAATTACTGAAATATTATATAATCCCTTTGAAGTTCCTTGAAAATCCCTTAGAAACATTAAAATATCCTAAAACCTTTATTGGGAATTGTTAAACTGCGATACGCCACCTGGTGACAAAACTCCAAACGAGAAAGAATAGGTACGATTTTAAAGATGCATTTTAATTTGTGCATAAATGTGTTTTAACCATTTTTTTGTGGAGTTTAAAGTATTTATTAGATAATAAAACTAATTCTCTATTGGAAACAAAGGGTTTTAGATGGAATTTACATTTTATACAGTGAAAAAACACATTTGAACCGCTGGCGACCAAAAGGGGACAAGGCCGAATTCAGCCTGATAATATTGTCCTGAGTGTCAATTTTAAAAATCTTTCTAATTTAAATTTTAAAGATTGATACTTGTAGAGAATTTCAAGGCGCATCTTTTTTTCCTTTTGCAAAAATTTATAGGTTTTGTAGTTTTTGAGATAATTGGTAAAAAGTGGATTTTTTAAAAATGAAAAATTCCAATCTCTTTTCACTTCAACTCGCACTAATTCAGCCAATTTTCATCATTTCCCGATTTTCCCTTACAAAGTACGTGTTTAAGTCTTCTGAAACTATCTAAGAAAGAAAAACGAGAATATTGTTATAAACAAAAAAGTTATTAATTTTTTTTTGAGGCAATGCAAAAATCATGAATTTTAACCTTCAAGCGCCTCATTTAGCGAACGAATTTTAAGCTACGGAAAGCTTTCAGTGAGAAAGTTATTCATTAAGGTTCAAAGAAGTTTTCTGGAAAGTTTTAGATCAATTGGATTAATAGTTCAAAAATTATGAATGTTTTAATATTCAAGCGGTAATCTTGACGCTGCCCAAAAACGTGCCTGGCCGGCTACGTACGCGCTGCAGCGAACGACGTGAAGGTCAAGTCAATCTTACCAAAACAAATGCACAACAGTAACTCCAGATATTATCATTAAAATAATTTATTTATTAAACATTTAACTTATATTATGCATATTATTGAACAAGAATAAATTAATCAAACAATATTTTATTAGAAACTACTTTTAGTCATTTTCGTCACTCTCTTCAGTTTCTTCGGCATCTGGATTCTGAGTTTGTACTTTTAAAAAATATGATTCGAAAAATTCTTTTCCTTTAGCGCTTAAATACTGGAAGAGATTTTTTACATCCTTTATTTTGGCAGCTTTTAATTCAATTCGGGGCGGAAGACTTTTCGACAGATTTTCTAGTTTAAGCGTAGGTTTAAAGAAAAAAGTGGTTGGATTTTGTAACTCATAGTTGTCAAAAACATCCACTTTTCCATCAGGAAAAACATGCAAAACGAACGCTTTGCTGATTTGGAAACTTTTTGGCTTTCGCATTTTGCCTTTGAAACATTTTTCAAAATCCTGCAGAAGATCTTTACACTTCTCGACAATTGTGAATGAAGGTGAACGAGCATTGCGAATCATTTCTAAATATTCAGCTTCAGTTTCAATTCGTTCTAATTTTTTTAGCTTTTGCGAATATGTGCCAAAATTCCTATCGCACTGGCAACAGGAATGGCCTCGAACTGGAAACACATATTTAATCTCGCTTTGCAAGTAAATGGACAATAAAACCAAAAAATGAAACAATGTGTAGTTTTTATTTTGTTCCGGACATGAGTCTGAAAATAATGGTATGCTGTTGAACTTGTCTTTAGCAAATTCTTTTAATACCGCGTATTTGATAAAACTGCAAACAGCGTTAGCACCCTTCTTTACAATTCCCTCAAGAATAGGGAACATGTAACTCTGGTTCGTAGTATGTACATGTACGTTAAATAGAAAAGGCCATGCGAAACTTAGGTAAAACGCGCGGGCACGGGTACTTTTGGTAGTGGCAAATTCTGTGCAAAATCAAATTCACAGCATAGACTATTATTTTCAGAGAGTATTTGCTTTTTTAACTTCAAATAAATTTCAGCATTGTTTTTGTGATTAATTACTTCTTCGTTTACCTCTCCATTTGTCTCGTTTTTGCAGCAAGTATTGCACACGTCAGTTCTAGGTAATTTAAAACTGAAGCCAACATTTCGGTTAAAATACTTAAAATAAACGATTTGACTTATTGTCAATTTAGTCCCCGTTTTTTCTTTATAATGTTTTCCGAATAATTCGTAAAGTTCTACAAGATTTAATGAAGGATTATCAAAATATTTTAGGTTGGTAGAATTTCGTTTGTAATGTGAACTGTGATGTGGAATTGATTCGCAATGCTCTTCAATCGTTTTTTTTAAATTTTCTGTTAATTTAAGACAACTTTCGCGTACTCCACCTGCCAAATTTTTTAAAGGCTGCTTATTTAAAATCTTTTTTTGAACATTTTCAACTCTTCTTTTGCCCAAACATAAAAAAGGACAAAAAAATTTCTTACAAATCGGAACATTTTCTTCGTCAGTAGTAAATAAATATATCCAATGAATTAACCGTCCTAATTTTTCACCTGCATTCGTTTGGATAGGATCCTTGCATTTTAACAATCCTCTGAGAAACACATTTTGTTCATTATAGTTCCCGAGATTCCAAAAATTTGTATGTACTTTTTCTTGTTGCACATTTGAAAACTTTTGGTAACATTTTTCTCCACAGCAGGATTCAATAGGTTTGAAAGATCTCTCTGGGATTGGAATATCTTTAGCAATACCGTCTTTTTCAGTTTTAGACTTTGTAATGTATTCTTTTCCTTAAAGAAATAACAAATAATGCTATTAACTTCGTCATCAAAAATTTAAAATAATTATATTAGACTATCTATATATCATATATAGTTCAGTAAAAGAATTATTTAAAAAATCAAGAATAAAAAAAGTCATAAAATATTAAATTTATGATTAAAATTTATTTAAAAATTGTATTGACGATTTCCAATCGTACCTGATTTCTGGAACATTTTTCTTATTTTTAATCCACGAATCTTCATTTTTAGTTGTTTTTCTACCTTGCTTCATTTTAATATCTTTTTCTTTTTAATTAATATACTCAAAAATATCTAAAAAATCTCAATAATCTCAAAAAAATGCTTTTCCAACTATTATAAGAAACAATCACTTCGCTGCTTCTATGCTTTATTTGTAGAATTTCATAGAAGATGACAATAAAAGTTACTGTTGTGCATTTGTTTTGGTAAGATTGACTTGACCTTCACGTCGTTCGCTGCAGCGCGTACGTAGCCGGCCAGGCACGTTTTTGGGCAGCGTC
>NC_046657.1:105599964-105613785 GCF_010883055.1 Belonocnema kinseyi | reverse complement strand
AAAATTCGTTCGCTAAACGAGGCGCTTGAAGGTTAAAATTCATGATTTTTGCATTGCCTCAAAGAAAAATTAATAACTTTTTTGTTTATTACAATATTCTCGCTTTTCTTTCTTAGATAGTTTCAGAAGACTTAAACACGTACTTTGTATTGGGGAAATCAGGAAATGATGAAAATTGGCTAAATTAGCGCGAGTTGAAGTGAGAAAAGATTGGAATTTTTCATTTTTAAAAAATCCACTTTTTACCAATTATCTCAAAAACTACAAAACCTATAAATTTTTGCAAGAGGAAAAGAAGATGCGCCTTGAAATTCTCTACAAGTAGCAGTCTTTAAAATTGAAATTAAAAAGATTTTTAGAATTGACACTCAGGACAATACTTCTCAGGCTGAATCCGTCCGTGTCCCCTTTTGGTAGCCAGCGGTTCATTTCTTGAAAGAAATATTTTTCTAACAAAAAACAAAAAAACAAAAACAATGATTGTACTATTAATTGTGATTTTCAAAAGATTATCAACTTAAATGGACTTGTTTTCAAGCAAAGATGAACTCAAAGTTAATTTTTATTAATTTATATATGAAATATTTACTATTTAAAAATCTGATCTAAAAGTTAGGTTAGAATTCGTATTAAATTCAAATCGTCTATTATTTATATTCTGTGCATAATATGGATGAAATATGTCTCTACATACGTTAATTAAAGTTTATTTATGCTTACAATACATTAAAACTTACATTAAATAGTGAAATAATTTTTTTTTTTAATTTGATAAAAATGTATTTTTTCACTCTACAAGATGGAAATTCTACTATAAACTATTTTTTTAATGCAGATTTGTTTTTAGTATTCAGTCATTGTTTTATACTTTACAAAAGAATCGTAGAAACACTATTATGCAAAAGTTAAAATACATCTTTACAATGTTACCTACTCTTTCTACTTCCAGTTTTCGGCACCAGGTGGCGAAATGGTAGACCATCATTCCAAATGGGTCCCATAAAATCATGTCAAATCTTTCGAAATTCTAAAAAAATCTTTAGAATAAGGTGCCATTTTTTTAAATACCTTGAAATCATTAAAATCTTTGGAAGCTCCTTGAAATTGTTTAATTTTCTTGTAAATTCATTGGAATTCTTTTAAATTCCCGAAATTATATCAAATATACCTTGAAATATTGAAATCTGTCCAAATCTTTGAAATGCTTTAAACTCCCTCCATTTTTGAGAATAAATTCAGTTAAATATAAAGAAAATATTATAAAATCCCTTGAAATTCTGTAAAATCACATAAAATCTTATGATATTTCTTGAAATCCCTTAAAATATTTAAAGTTCTATGCAATCCTTGTAGGTCCTGGAAAACTCATTAAAATATCTTATTAAGAGCCTGCCAAATTTTTTAAGATTACTGAAATCCTCGAAAATCTGATAAATTCACGTGAAGTCCGTTGAAATTCTTTTAAAATTCTTTAAAATTTTTGGAAATCCTCTGAAACCTTTTTGAATCTTTTCAAATATCTCACATTAAGCCGATAAACTTGAAAAATGTTGAATGATTTTGAGGGTAATAGTAATTTAAAATAATTGTGAAAAAACGTTGTCTTTAAAGATATTCATTTTTACAGAATGGTGAAAGAAAATCAAAATATTTATCTAATTAAACCGATATTAAAGTTTTTGAGTATATACCAGATTTTAAAAGGTTACAAAATAATTCTGAAGGTTTGAAAATATTTCAAAATGTTTCAAATGTTTTACAATATTTAAAAAGATTTTGAACATTTTAAAAAGTTCTCACGGATTTAAAAGACTTGAAAAGGATTGAAAGTTTTCAAAAAGGCGTGTAAAAAATATTTCTAGGTTTTAACAAAGATTTCGAATTTCACAAAGATTTTTAAACTTTCAAAAGATTTCAAATATTTTAAATATTTTAAAAAGGATCCAGCACACCAGATGTCTAAGAAGATTTCAGTTTTAGTTTTAGAATATTTCAAAATGTTTCACTAAGATTTCAGAAATGTTTCAAAGAACTAATAAGGATTTCAAAGAGCTTATATTACACCCGATTCCTAAGATTTTATACAATTTGAAAAGGTTTCAATGAATTTGAGATTTCAAAAGATTTCACAAATATTTCAAAGATTTTATCAAAATTTTAAAAGATTTCAGAAAGATTTCAAATATTTTAATGATTTTAAATGACTACAAAGTATTTCACAAATATGTCAAAGCTTTCATAAAAATGTTATAAAGATTTAAAAATGGGTAGAGTAGACCAGATTGTAAAGATTTCGAAACGTTTAGAAGATTGTAAAAGGTTTCGAATTTGCTTAGGAGATTTCAAAAGATTTCATAAAGATTTAAATAATTTCAAACATTTTACAAAGATTTTAAAACTTTCAAAAGATTTCGAGGATCTCAAATATTTTAAAAAGGGTTCAGTACATTTTAAATCATTTAAGAATGATTTTAAATTAATAAAAAAGATTTTAGAAATATTTCACAAATAATTCAAAGAACTCATTAGGATTTCAAAAGATATAAGAAATTTCAAAGATTTCAGATAGGTTATATCACAACAGATTTCAAAGATTTTTAGCAATTTCAAAGGCTTTCAATTAGTTTGAGATTTCAAAAGATTTCATAAAGATTTCGAAATATTTCAAAACATTTCACAAATATTTTAAAGAGTTTACCAAAAGGTGTTAAAAAGTTTGCCAAGATTTTACGAAGCTTTTCAACATTTCACAAATATTTCAAAGATTTGAAAAGCATTTTTAAAGTTGTAAAAGATTTCACAAAGATTTCAAATATTTTAATGATTTCAAATGAATTCAAAGTATTACACAAATATTTGAAAGATTTCATAATAATGTAATAAAGATTTTAATAGGAGTAGAGTAGAACAGATTTTAAAGATTTAAAAACATTTAGGAGATTTTAAACGATTTCAAATTTTTTAGGAGATTTCACAAGATTTCACAAAGATTTAAATCATTTCAAACATTTCACAAGATTTTGAAACTTTCAGAATATATCGAGGATGTAAAAGATTTCAAACAGGGTATAATAAATCAGATTTCTAAGATTTCAGAACATTTCAAAGATTTGCAATGCTTTAAAAAAGTGTTCAGAAGATTTAAAAAGAGTTCGCAAAGATTTAAAATACTTTAATGATTTTAAATGAATAAAAAAAATTAAGGAAGATTTCACAAATATTTCAAATATTACATTAAAATTTCATAGATATCAAAAGAATACAAGAATTTTCATAATTTTTAGAATATTTCCAAAGATTTCATACAGCTTTCACAAATATTTCCAATATTTCAATTATTTCAAACGAATCTAAAAGATTTCACAAATATTTCAAAGAATCTATAAGGATTTCAAAAGATTTAAGCGATTCGACATTATTTTAGAAAATTTCAAAATATTTCACAAAAGTTTGAAATATTCCAGTGATTTCAAATAAATTCAACAATTAAAAAAATTTCAAAAGATATAAAAGTTTTCAAAACATTTCAAGGGTTTTAAACAATTTCGAAAGGTTTCAAGAAATTTGAAAAGATTTCATTGATTAAAAACGAACACAAAAGTTTTCAAAAACAAATATATGAAGAAAGCTGTCACAGCAATTTCAAGATGGCGCAAAGATTTTAATTACTTCAAAAGATTTCAACGAATTCACAAAGATTTCAAAAATTTCAAAGATTTCAAAGACTTTACAAAGATTTAAAAATATTCCCAAATATTTCACAAATACGACTTCGGTTCGCAAAAAATCAAGAATTTATTTATTTATGATTCTGCTTTCCTTAGAAATTGTTGGCTAGTAAAAACATGTATAACAAACAATTTTTTGATTATTTGATAATTTATTTAATTATAATTAATCAATATTAACGTTATACTATAATTTTGGATTAATGGATTTTCTATAGGGTTTATTTGTTGAAAATATTAAGGAACGGTATAAATTTACCCCCCTCCCCCTTCTAAAAGAAACTATTACGTAATTTATGGATGGCCCCAAAGAAAAAATCATTATAAACATTTTGTTTTGTAGGTGTATTTTGTACCGAACCATTCAGGATACCCTTCGCTGGAAAAGTCGAAATTTGTTGTTTCGACAAAACCGGAACGCTCACGAGCGATAATTTAGTTGTAGAAGGCATAGCTGGAGTAGAGTAAGTATTCAATTTTTTATTTATTTTTTCGAAATTTCCTTTTTCGGCATTTCCTTTTTTGATCGATAATAATTGTAATGATGGTTCTATCTTTCAGTGGTAAATCAAAAGTGACGGAATTATCTGACGCTCCCATAGAGAGCGTTCAAGTTTTAGCAACGTGTCATTCTTTAGTTCAATTAGACGACGGAATAGTTGGAGATCCTTTAGAAAAAGCTACTTTAAAAGCCGTTAACTGGAATCTAACAAAAAGTAAATATTAAACATTTCTCTTTCAATTTATCTCTGAAATTTCAAAAAAAAAAGAAAAAAGAAGGCATTATCAACCCAAAAAGATGAGTTCTCAACAAAAACAGAAATCTTATTACATTTTTAACAAAATAGTTGAATTATCAATTGAGTAAATTAATTTTTTTCAGAAAAAAAAAGAATTTTTAACAAATGACATTAATTTTCAAGTAAATACTTTTAACAATGGATTTGATAGTACACAATTCATTTTCTTCATTTTTTAAGTATATATTTTTCTTCCTAAATTTTTTAAACTGAATAGTTCAATTTCTGAATCAAAAAATATAAACCTTTTACAAAAATATGAGTAGTAAAATTTGAGAATTAATTTTCATTTAAAAAAACAAACTTTTTTTTCACAGAAAAGGTTTAATTTTGTGCCAAAGATTGAATTTTTCAGCCAAATTGTTTTATTTTCGAACCAAAACTACGAATTTTCATTAAACTCGTAAATTTTCAACCCGGGAATACGAATTTTCAATAAAAAAGTTAATTTGAAACCAATTAGTTGAATTTTGAACAAAATATTTCACGTTCAATTTAAAAGATTACTGTTTAACAAACAAGCAAAAAAGAATTTTAACTAAGATTATGAATATTCGACCAAAAAATAGTTGATGTTTAAAAACATATATGATAATTAAAAATAAAAACAGTTGGATTTAACCAACAACGACAATTTTTCAACAAAATAAAAATTTTCTAAATTGTTAAATTTTCTATCAAATTCTTCTATTTTCGAGCACAAACTGTGAATTTTCTTTAAAACAGTTGAATTTACAACCTGTGAATATGAATTTTCAACAAAATAGTTAACTTTTAACCAATTACTTGAACATGCCACCAAGTAGTTGAATTTTCAGTTTAAAAATCTTCAACCAAAAAAAAAAAAAGATCTTTGAAGAAAGTATTTCAACTTTTAACCTGGGGTTGAATTTTCAACCTAAAAAGATGAATTTTTAACAAAATGGTTGAATTTTAGGTCTGCAAAATTACTTTTTAGCTAACAAACAAAAAATAATTTCAATGAAAAATGTAATAGTTGATATTTCAACAAAAACCATGTTAATTAAAAATAAAAAAACAGTTGGATTTAACCAACAAAGCCAATTTTTCAACAAAATATAATTTTTTTTAGTAATTAAATTGTCTACCAAACTGTTTAATGTTGGAGCCAAAACTATGATTTTTCTTTAAAAACATTTGAATTTTCAATTCGAGAATATTAATTTTCAACAAAGAATTACATTTTTAGCCAATTAGTTGAATTTTCAACCTAAAAAGATGAATTTTCGAAAAATACTTCATTTTCGACCAAAAAATTGATTTGCTACCTAAGCACGCATTTTCAATTACATTTCTACAGAAAGAGATAAATTTTCAAACCAAAAAGATGGATTTTTAACAGAATAGTTTAATTTTTAACAACAAAAATGTGGGTTGGTCAAGAAAGAAAAAAATTGTTGTAAATAAAAAATTTTTATTAATAAAGTATTTCAACTTTTAACCTAAAAAGATGGATTTTCAACAAAACACTTGATTTTTAACAAACAAAAAAAATGATTTTCTACCTAAAGGACCCATTTTCAATTGAATTTCTACAGAAAGAGATAAATTTTCAAACCAAAAAGATGAATTTTCAACAAAATAGTTTAATTTTCAACAGCAAAAATGTAGTTTGTCTAGAAAGAAAAAAATTGTAATCCAGTTGAATTTGTACGTAAAAAAAAATTTAACCAAGAAGTATGATTTCCTGACCAAATTTTTTAAAATTTCAACCAAGTTATTCAAGTTTGAACCCAATAATAAAATTTTTTATACAACATGATATAATATTTATTAATAATAAATGTATCGTCTTTAAATTTGCTATTATTTTAATTTAAAATTATATTTCTGTATGTGCAATTCTAAAAAAGTTTAATCTTTGAGGCCTTGAAACTAAAGTTTCTTCTTAAATTAATTTTTAGATTAATTTTTAGAGGTTTCGAACTTTTAATTTCACAATACTGTAGTTTCGAATTCAAATATTCAAAATTACAGGACCATTTCGCATCTGGAATATTTCAAAATTTCATATTAAAAGCCTTGATAGTCAGTTCTAAATGCACTACTTTTAGATGGAAATATAAAGGAACTTCGAATTGAAAACCTTGAAATTGTGCAATTTAAAAAAATGCATGCATATTATATAGCAGCAATATTATTTTGTATTATTTTTAAAAAAATTTAATTTTAAATGTAGATCTTAAAATTGTCCGACTTTTAGTTAAAGATTTAAACAAATAAATCATTTTTAATTGAAAACAATTGGATTCGAAAATTTCTAGAATGAATAATAATTTTAAAGGAAGATTTAAAATTAAAAAATTGAATTTAATGTAAAAAAAGATGAAAATTAAACTATCTGAACTTGATACATCAATAAATGGATGATTTCGGTCATTTTAAATTGTTATAATTTTAGATTTTTGAATTTTCATGATGAACGCTAAATTCGTCATTTTTCATTTTCATAGATTTTAATTTTGCAATTACAATTGAAATGCTGCTTGAATTTTTGAAAGTTTAATTAAAAATTTAAAAGCTATCAATTTTCAAGCGATTTAAATTTCATTCAAATAATTGAAGTTTTAAAGAGTTTGTGTATGAAAAAGTTTTCATATCACTATTTCTGGTGACTACAATTTTCTTCAGTTTAAAATTACGTTTTCATTCGCTCAAGTATTATCGTTTCGGAGTTTTAATCATATAAGAAAATTTTTAATCAAAAATATGAAATTTCTACAGAAAGAGATACATGTTTGTAAACTAAAAAGATGAAACTCTAACAGAATAGTTGAAATTTTAACAAAAAAATATTGTTAGTCAAGAAAGGAGAAAATTGTAATCCAGTTGTTGAATTTGAAAACCAAAAAGAACGCTTTTCAAACAATACAAAATTATTGAATTTTCAAACAAAGTAATTTAATTTTTAACAAAATATTAACACATTTTATCAAAAAAAAAACGAATTCTTTAAAGTCACTAAAATCTATGGAAATTTTTTAAAATCCTTTAAAAATAAACTTTAAAATCCCGTCAAATCCCTAGTTATTCCTTAAAATCACTTGAACTCTTAGAAATTCTGTAAGATTTCTTTATAATCCTTAAAGTCTTCCGAATTTTTAAAAAAACCCTTCAACTTCTTTACAATCATTTTAAATCTTTCGAAGTGTCTCGAAATTGACTTAAATTAAGTCAAATCTCTTAAAATCCTTCAAATTTTCTTAAATTCCTTTAAATCTCTTAAAAACCCTTAAAATCTTTAAATTTTTTCAAATTCAATAAAATCTTTTTTAATGACTTTTCAATAAGCGACTTTCTTTAAATTCATTGAAACTGTCTTAACATTTTATAAAATCTCTTTTAAATCATTCAATATTTTTGAACTATTTTTGGATTATTTTTAAATCCTTTAAAAAGAAAATGTAAGATTCCGCCAAGTCCCTAGCATTTCAAATCCTTAAAATCACTTCAGTTCTTAGAAATCTTTGAACGCCTTCAAATTTTTTTTAACACCCTTCAACTTCTTTGAAATCATTAATAAAATTTTAAAATTGACTAAAATTAATTAAAATCTCTTAAAATCCTTAAATATTTTTAAACTCCTTAAAATCTCTTGAAAATCCTTAAATCATCGCATTTTTTTTAAATCCCTTGAAGTCTCTTAAAATTTATTAAAACCTTTTTAAATAACTTTTTGAATAGTTTTAAAATCGTTTAAATCACTAAAAAAGTCATAAAATCTTTTAAAAAGTCTTGTAAATCGTGAAACGTTTTTGAAATATTTTTAAATCCTTTAGAAGAAAATCTTAAAATCCCGTCAATTCCCTATAGTTAATTCCTTAAAATCACTTGAATTTTCAAAAATTCTGTAAGTTTTTTTGTTTGAAAATCCTTTTACTCCTCCGAATTTTCTTCATGTTCCTTCAACTTCTTTCAAATTGTAAAAAATGTACAAACTTGTGTACAGTTAATTAAAATTCTTTGAATTTTCTTAAATTCCTTAAAATATTAACAAAATTACATCCCTTGAAATCTCTTCAAATTCATTAAAAAATTTTAAAATAACTTTTCAGCAACTCGCTTGACGTGCTTCGAAATCACCTAAACTGCCATAAAATTTGATCAAATCTCTTGCAAATCTTTGAACCTTTTTGGATTCTTTAAAAAATCTTGCAAATTCCTTCAAAATCGTTCAATTTTTCTGCATTTTTTAAAAATCCTTTTAAATTTTTTGAAATCATTAAAAATCTCTTAGTTTGCCCTCTTTTCCTGAAATTTCTCTTTTTTCCTATTCTCAATGAATTTCCAGTTTTTCCCTTTTCTCTTTAAATATACGATATTTGAAAATACAGTATTTGTATTGCACGAAATATTTTCTGAAATTAGTCAATGTATCCATGACTGAATAATAATATGCAATTCAACATAGAATGGGAGCAGTTAAAAAATATATAATACCTTTTAAATAATTATTAGAAGGTGAACTCTTTTTAGTTGAAATAAATAAATTTAAATACCTAATTAAAAAATATAATATTCCAAATTCATCAACTACAATGTTAAATGTTTTAACATGAGCAATTTTTAATTTGAGTTTAAGAGCACTGAATAGTAGGGCGGAGTGAAAATGCTAAAATAAATCAAATCTTTTGTGCCGTGAAGGAAAAAACTAGTTTATTTAGTTTATTTATTTTATAAGGTAGATTTTTTTATTTAAAAAATTTTAAGTTGTAAAATTGAAAACGAGAACAGACGCTATTAACCCATTTCCAATTTTTTTTCTTGTTTGGATGTCAACCCACAAATTCTATAAATTGCATATAAAAATGGTATATTTAATTAATTTAATTATTTGTCTGGCTGTTTTTATATTACGTGAATGGTTTTCTAACGCCCTAAGTACATGCAATTAAAAAAAAAATATCAGGTTGGCCACCAACCTGGGAAAAACTTGCACATGGAGAAACCCGTGATAAAGCCTGGAGTGAAATATCACACCTGGAGATTTCCTGTATTTTATAATTTGCGCATTTTGTAATTCTTGAAAGTTCTTAACTAGAAATTATATAATTTTTAAAGTGTTTAGAATAATTAAACTTTAAAGGCTTACAATATTTGTCGCATTATTTAAAATTCTGCAATTTGTAATGGTGAAAGTAACAATGACTTTTGATTTTTAAAAAATCACATCTTTTAGTAAAAAAAAACCTATTCAGTCCTTTTAAATATCATTTGGTACTACATATTATACTTATTAATAATATATATTTAGATTGATTTATGGAAGTTTGGAATTTTTAATTTCGATATATTGTTGTTTCAAATTGAAATATTCAAAATTTTAGGACCATTTCGCTATTAAATATTTCGAAATTTTATATTAAAGGCCTTGATAGTCAGTTTTGCGTTTAATAATTTTGGATGTAAATATAAAGCAATTTTCGATTGTTTTGTATTCTTTATCTTAATTTTTAATTTTATATTTAAGATCTTAAAATTCTTTGATTCTTAGTTGAAAATTTAAACAAATAAGTCATTGAAAATTGAAAAATACTTTATATTTGGAAAATTACTAGGATGAATGATAATTCTAAAGGAATATTTGAAATAAAAAAAAAATTAAAAATTGAGTTTAGAATAAAAAAGGATGGAAATTAATCTATCTGAAATTGATGCATCAGTAAAAGGACACTTTCGGTAATTACAGTGTTAGATTTCTGAATTTTTATTAATAGCACTGCATTTTTAATTTTTTGCTTTTTAAGGTTTTAATTTTCAGTTAAAATTGAATTGGTTAAATTTTGGAAAGTATTATGAGCAATTTGAAAATTATTAATTTTTAAGCGATTTTAATTTAATTACAATAATTAAAATTTTAAAGTGTTTGGATATAAGAGAGTTTCAATAACACAATGTTTGGTGACTAAAATTTTTTTCAGTTTTAAATGAAATTCTCATTCGTTTAAGTTTCAACGTTTGGGAGTATACATTTTTTTATTTTTAACGTTTCCCATTTAAAATGACTATATATATATTTCAAAAGTTTTTTATTTTAAATAATTTAATTCAATTTTTATTTTAGAACTTTGAATTCAAATTTAAAAGTCTTCAATCTTTAATTGTTTATTTTGAACGCTTTTAATTGTAAATTTAAACGTTTTTACATTGTCATATTTTCAAGTTTTTAATCTATGATCATTCTAATTTCGTGATTCTCCAAATCAAATAACAATTCTTTAATTTTTAGCGTTTCGACTTAGAAATGATACATTTCAACTCCTTTCTCTTTTTAAATTGTTCGAAATTGTTGGTATATATTTTTAAATTTCAAAAGCTTGCAATTCGAAATTATTCATTATTAACTATTATTTCAAAAATATTTTTAAAAACCTTATATTATATTATTATATTATAGCATTTTCTGCTAGTGTGTAATAAAACGCTTATCTGTACTTTCCTTTATTAGATATAACAATTTCATTATCCTTCTTATTATATAATTTAAAAATCAATTAATTTCTTGCAAAAAGGTTTGCTAACATTTATCGACTTCCGCAATGTATAATATATGTGAAACAATCGTGGGTTTAGCAAAGAAAGTTAATGTTTGTATAAACCGGGAGAAATCATGAATATTCACCGTGAGAACCGGGAGAAAACCGGGAGACAAAAATTAAGAAAAACAACGGCCACCCTGTATATCTTTAACGGTAGCAATATTTGATAAATTATTTAAAAATTCAACATTTCTCATAAAAAGAATGTTCTTTTCGACATGTAAAAATAAATGTTTAATCGTTCCCCTTTTTCGTAAAAAAATGACCCTTATT
The DNA here is from genome assembly GCF_010883055.1 of Belonocnema kinseyi. Classification (NCBI taxonomy): domain Eukaryota; kingdom Metazoa; phylum Arthropoda; class Insecta; order Hymenoptera; family Cynipidae; genus Belonocnema; species Belonocnema kinseyi. The sequence continues at coordinate 105,602,424 of NC_046657.1, read as the reverse complement.
TACACTACTTTTGTCCTCTCAAGTGAGTTCAAGGCCTGTAAATAATTTGTCTTTCCAGGCGAGGCAGTAATTCCGAAAAAGGGCAAATCCCCAGTTTTAAAAATCGTCCAACGTCATCATTTTTCCTCCGCTCTGAAGAGGATGTGCGTCGTCTCTGGATATTCCGGATCCACGGAAGTTCAGTACATCGTGACAGTGAAAGGAGCGCCGGAAACGCTGAAAGCGATGTTCACTTCAGTGCCGGAAAATTACGAAGAAACATATTTGTCACTCTCTCGGCGGGGTGCAAGAGTTTTGGCTTTGGGACATCGTAAAATACCGGGTTCCTTGTCGCCCCAGGACTTGAGGAAATTGTCGCGAGATGAACTGGAGAGTGATTTGAATTTCGCGGGATTTGTGATTATTAGTTGTCCGCTGAAACCGGATTCGAAGGCGGTGATTAAGGAAATTCAGAATGCGACACATTCTGTGGTTATGATTACTGGGGACAATCCGCTCACTGCGTGCCATGTTAGTCGGGAACTTCATTTTACGAGAAAACCGGTGACTCTAATTTTAACGGAAGTTGAGGGATCGTGGCTGTGGCAAAGTGTGGAAGGTACTGTTCAGATTGGCCTCTTCTCGAGGGAAGGAAGTTTGAAGAAAAAGAAGATTTGGGAAGTTTATGCGCTCTGCGTCACCGGCGAGGTTCGTATTTTTCTTTCTATTTTTAATTAGTTAATTAATTTGCAAAATTATATCCTTTAAAGCAATTTTAAGCCAGAAACATAAAAAATTTAACGATTACATTTTTTTATAAACTGAACACTTCTTAAATTAAAAGTTAAATTAGTTATATTTTAAATGGTTAAAAATCCTTAAAATGCTTCCAAATTTTATTTGAAAATTTTGAAAGATCTACATCTTGTTTACATTTTTTTTCAATTTTTTTCAATTATTTCAGAACTTCTAAACATCATTTAAAATGATTTTTTTTTCAATTTTTTTTTAGTTATGCCAAATTAAATACATTTCCTTAAAATATCCAATTTCCATAGGAATTTTTTTAAATCTTATGAAGCCATTCCAAATTCTTAAAAATCTTTTAAATTTTTTGTTCGAAATCTGCCAAAATCTATATTTTGGCGGTACACTTACACACTTCGTTTAAATTATTTCAAATAATTTAAAATTTTAAATGAAATTTTAATTTTTTTAAACTTCTAAGTATTTCTTCAACTGTCTTGAATTTTTTAAAGAATAATATATTGTTGTTATTTGTACATTGAGGCTAAAAAATTTGACTTATAAATTAATTTTTTTTAAATAGAACAATTCAAATATAACGTATAAAATTTTGTTTTTAATATTCAACTAAAATTACTTATTTTAAATAAACAGTCAGATATTTCTAAATATTAAGTCATTCTCATTTTTCCTAATTAAAAAATTTCAAATTGAATGGTTTAAAAATGGAATATTTTAGACTGAAATAATATTTGAAATTTAATAAAAAGCCTTTGCTTATGAATATATTATTTTCAAGTTATTTTAAAATTGAAAATAGTTTATAAGGTTTTAATCAGACGTTTACATTTGTTTGGCTGATAAGGCTTCCAATTGAAATAGTTTACCTAATTTTTGACGTTAGAAACGGGAATTTTTAAAATTGCGAACTGATTTCGAATCGTCTTGTAAAATTAATTATTATTCACTTTAAGAATTTTAAAGAAAAGTTTAATTTTAAAAATCATTATTAATTTATAGTCACAGTTGAACAGATATTTCTGTAAAAAAAAAGATGTTTCTTCACCTTATAAGATGTAAATTTCATCTATCAACCTTTGTTTCTAATAAATACTTACTTTTAGTATCCAAAAAATACTTTAAACTCCACAACAAAAATCGTTAAAGAACTTTTATGCAAAAGCTAATGTAAAACTTTAAAATCTTACCTATTATTTCTAGTTCGTATTTTTGTCACCAGGTGGCGTAGCGCAGTTTAATTATTCCCAATATTCAAGATTTGGGCCCCGTTAACCTATGTGCACCTCATAATAATTTTTTTATTTAATTAATACTGATAAAATGATCAAAGGATTTAAAATATTTTTATATATTTTTTCAAATTCCTTGACATTTTCAAGAATTTTAGAAAATTTTCAGGGATTTCAAATATTTTAGGGTATAAATTTATCCTGAATTCTTTAAAAAAAATTTAATTCCCCTACCGAAAAGAATCTTTGAGTATATACTAAAAATTCTTTAGGTCAAAGAAGCTCAGAGAAATTCTCCGCAGGCACTCAGGTAGATATTTTTAAAGGTCCAGGAAGCTCGTTTAAATGGTCTAAAGGCTTCAAAATATCCTTTCTGAAATTTAAATAAGAATACGATCATAAATAACAAGCAGAGAGGCTATCTCAATAGGGTAGCCGACACTCAAGGGTCCTTTGTTAAGCTTTCGGATTAAAATTTAGAAGT
>NC_046657.1:105589327-105599864 GCF_010883055.1 Belonocnema kinseyi | reverse complement strand
TACCGTCGCACCACTCTTAAAAGGACCACTAAAAGGATCTTGAAAAGGACCCAAATCTCTCAAACTATCTCCGAGACTATTTTGTTTCAAATCGACTTTATTAATAGACTCCAATTGGCTAAGCTATTTCGCTAAAGAAAACTCAGAGATTTTTTTTCGGTAGGGATCTTCTAAATTCTACTTAATTCAATGGATTTTTAAGAAGTTTCTGTTTAATTCGTCTTGAAGTCTTTAAAACTCACATTAACCCTCAAAGTGGATACATGGTAAAAATGACAGTAAAGTGCATCGTGGGTGTTCAACCCCCCAGCGTATTTAATCATGTATTGTTCAACCCCTATTGAATATTTTGTCACGATAAAATTATCCGATATAATTTAAGGTATTTTTCATAAGGTAGAGTTGATTTTATGGCCATTTATTTATTTTAAGTTTGTTAAAAAATTTATTGAAAAAATGGGTTTTCTCTTGTTAAATAATTCATAACTCACGCAATTTTAATTATTTTTACCTGAAAATGTATGACTATACTTTTGAAATAGTGTACTTTCATAAAAAAATATTGCAACATAGGTGCTTTCAAAAAAGATATTTTGACGCGCTGCCATATAAAAAAAATCATTATTTCACTTCATTTGATATACTTACGTTAGAAAGTAAACAAAAATCAATAAAATTTTAACAACAAAAAACGCTCCAAAATTACTTTTTGACTCACTAAGTGCACACTGGGTGTTCGAGACCCCATCATTTTTTAGCTCCACTTTCAGCAGCTAGACTGACGCTTGACGAGTATGCTAACCAACTTTTCTTACAGTTAGTGTCTCCAACTAAAGCTAGATGGCGACACTTACTCAATTTTTCGAATTAAGTATGGTTTATCCTGTAGTTGAAAGCAGGTCGCAGCTTCCATAGAGTGATAGAAAAGTGAAACAGGCACGTTCGAGCTCGCGTTCGAGGTATCTGTTTACATTATTGGATGTAAACATTCCTAGCGATTAAGTTGCAGCGATCGTGCCGAATTCGAGTGGAGCTCATTTATGGCTTTTAGCATTTATTTAATCTTCAAACAGTTTAATTATTAAAACAATTTTCATAAATGGCTCTTCTTTAAAAAATAAGTTTAATTCATTATGTTGAATTGTAAATTTACAATAACTATTAATTATTCAAACAATTTTAAATTAAAAATTAAGAATTCAACTTTTTTCTACGAGAGAATGTGTTCACGGAGTCAACTAACCCTTTTCTATGTTGCTTTACAAAAGAACTGATAATTATTTAAACAATTTTAATTAAAAAATTAAGAGTTTGCCCTTTTTTCTACGAGTCAATTTGTTTACGGAGTCGACTAAGAAAGTCTATTCGATGACTCTGTTGTATGTGGCTTTGAAAATTTATAAGAACTATTAATTATTTAAACAATTTTAATAACAAAATTAAGAGTTTTTGAACCTTTTTCTACAAATAAATTTGTTTGCGGAGTTAACTAAGAATGACAATTTTTATTCTTTTGCGTTTTTAAATTCTTTTATTTTTGCTTTGCGAATTTCCAAAAACACTATTAATTATTCAAATAATTTTACTTAAAAAATTTAAAGTTTGGCCTTTACCCTACGAATCAATTTGTTTTCGAAGTCAACTAAGAGTGTCTATCCGATGACTCTTTTCTAAATTGCTTTGTAAATTTACAAGAACTATTAATTAGTTACATAATTTTAATTTAAAAATTAAGAGTTTGCCTTTATCCTACGAATCAATTTGTTTTCGAAGTCGACTAAGAATGTCTATCCGGTGACTCTTTTCTATATTACTTTGCAAATTTACGAGAACTATTAATTATTTAAACAATTTTAATTTACAAATGAAAACTTTGGCCTTTATTGTATGAATCAAGTTGTTTTCGAACTAAACTAATAATGTCTATCCGATGACTTTTTTTATGTTGCTTTGTAAAATCACAAGAACTATTCATTATTTAAATAATTTTAAATAAAAAAATAAGAGTTTGTCCTTCTTTCTACAAGTAAATTTGTTTACGGAGTCGACTAAGAATGTCTATCCGGTGACTCTTAGCTATATTGCTTTGCAAATTTACGAGAACTATTAGTTATATAAACAATTTTATTTAAAAAATTAAGAGTTTGACGTTTATCTTACGAGTTTATTTGTTTTCGAAATCAACTAGGAATGCCCATTCGATGACTCTTTTCTATGTTGCTTTGTAAATTTACAAGAACTATTAATTATTGAAAGAATTTCAATTGAAAAATTCAGAGTTTGCTTTTCTTTCTACGAGTAGATTTCACTTTTTACCGCAATTATCTAAAAATATCTTTTCGATGATTTTTTTTCTCTGATGCTTTGAAAATTTACAACTATTAATTATTTAAAAAATGTTTATCAACATATTTGTAGCTTGGCTATTTTTCAAGGAAGAGGCACAATTTGTTTACGGAATGAACTAAGAATGTCTTTCGATGATCCTTTTCCACGTTATTTTGTAAATTTATAATAATTATTAATCATTCAAACAATTTTCATAAACATATTGAGAGTTGGGTATTATTCAAATTTTTTTCCGAAGTTAACTAAGATTGTCTTTGTGATGCCTCTTTTCTAGGTTGTTCGTTAAATTTACCAGAATTATTAATTATGAAAGAAGTTTCATAAAACCTTTAGAATTTGGCTATTTTCTAACGAATAGGATCATTTTTTTTACTAAGTTTCAGTTACAATGCAGCTACATACGAGTTTGCTCGAATTACTCGCATTCGCCTAAACGTTTGGTCCGATGAGAGAAAAACTGCAGAAAACCACCTCCCGAGTTTAGTCGGATTTTCAAAATTCGAGTACACAACACGGTCTTTCGTCGTATATGGTACCCATGCGAAGTCGTGTATAAATAGAAGTTATTAAAGTAAAAATGATTATTGTGGTATTTTCTTGAATTTAATTTGCAAATAGAATAATTACAATGAAAGTATCGGGTCGCGCGCATAAGAGCTTCTAGTAAGAGTTTGAAAATTGCTTGGGGTACCTGACACACTCAATGCACAGTCAAATTTTAATTTTTAAGAACATATTCCAATACGAAATTTTATTGCGCATATTTTTAGTTACGTGAATAAATGTGATATCCTTATTATTTTTCGAAATAATCGAGAAAATGTTACTTTGTTCTACGATAGCAAAATACGAATTTTTTATGTTCAACTTGCCATAAGTTTTACAATAATAGCAATTTCTTAATAAAAATTTCAGACAATATGAACCATCAAATAACGATACTAACGGTATTTATAGAATTTCAGTTAATTGTCACTAAACATTTATAACGATTTTTATTCTTCTCATGGCGTAAATTAGGCATTGAAAGTTTCAAACGCTTCGGGAGTCGAACGAATTTTCAGAAAATTAAAATAAACGGTCATCTAAATTTTTGTTAGGATTTAAGTACATCTTTTTGGAAGATCTTTCAGTTTAAGATTAGTAGTAAATAAAAAAGTATTTGCCTTCTCCAATTTATAATTATCATAAACGTCGACTTTTCCCTCGGGGGAAAGGTGTAAAACAAAACCTTTACTAATTTCAAAATTTTTCGGTTAGCGGATTTTGCACTTTGAAAATTCCTTCTGGAATTTCTTATTCTTTTACACCGTGCTTTATAGTTTTAGACTCAGTAATATATTCCTTTACCTGCAATAGAACACATAAGTTTTGTAAACTTTTTGTTTAAAACAAACGTCCATTACTTGAATGCCCTCCATTAATTTCGTAATAATTTAATATTTAAAACTGTTTACATTTTCAATATTAGAATTCAATGTTAAAAAATTATATCAGACTATTTGAACTAATTTTAAAATACAATACTTTTTAGAAAAAGCTATTAAGTAATAAAAAAATATGAAACTTATCAGAAAAGTTCATTTTTTTATTTTCTCTAATACTTTTAACTAGTACCTTATTTCGGGAAAATTTTTTCTTTTTCTTTAACCAATTTTCTTCACACCTATTTCTTTTCCTGCCTCGGCCCATATTTAGCTTCTTTTTATTTTTTTAAATTTTTATTTAAAAATTCCTATTATTGTAGAACTTATGGCGAGTTGAACACAAAAAATTTGTATTTTGCGATTGCAGAAAAAAGTAATATTTTTTCTATTATTTCGAAAACTATTAGGTTGTCACATTTATTTATAGGAATAAAAATATGTGCAATAAAATTTCCTATTCGGATATGTTCTTAAGAAATTAAAATTTGAGTTGAAACAAAAATATGACCCAGGGGCCTACTAAAACGGCGCTTTTGACCGTTCGCGATTCAATTATTTTGAATTTACTTGATTGTTTTTTAATCCATTTTGATTTTTTAATGAATTTTATCGACTTCTACTTTCTCTTAAATTCCTTTAAATTTACTCAAATTTAATAGTATGGATTTTAAACATTGTTTGCAATTCATCTGAATTCTTTTGAATTTAAGTTGAATTGTTTTGTAGGCTTTATTCACTTCTTTGGTTAGAAGTTAGTAGAGCTCCAAAGATTTGAAGAGATTTACCATTTTTTTGATTCACGCTCGATTCTGTTAAATTCTTTGAAATTTTTTTAATTTACTCAATTCTATTTAATTTAATGGGCGGAAATTAATGGATTTTTTTTCATTTGAATTTTCTAATGTTTATATTTAATTGATCCTAAATTCTTTTAACATCAGCTCGAATTGTTAGGCATTTCATTAAATTCTATCAAATTTTTCACATAATTTAAAATTGTTATCAATTCATTTGATTTTTTTAATTCACCTTGAATTTTTATGAATTTCATCGAATTTGTCTTGTTTACCTCTAATTTGTTCTCAATTCATTCCAAGTTTACGAAAATTAATGGACTTTTTTAATTTATTTTTTCAAATTTTCCAAATCATTTGAATTCTTTAAAAAAATTTTTAAATTGTTTTGTTGTCTTCATTCACTTCTTTGGTTAAAAAATAATGGTTTCAAAGATTTTAAGAGATTAAAATTTTTTTTAATCCACCCTAAATTTTTTAATTCTTTGGAATTCTCTAGATTTTTTTATTTACTTGAATTCTTCTAAATTTACTGATTTTTATTAAATTTAATGGATTTTTTTTAATAAAAAAAAATGTTGTTCAATTGATTCTAAATTCTTTTAAACTCACGTTGAATTTGTTTTTAATTCACCCTGAACTCCTTCTGATTATTTGGAATTCTCATGATTTTTTTAATTAACTTGAATGCTTTTAAATTTACTTAATTCTATTTAATTGAATGGACTTTAAAATTTTTTTTAAGTTTTAATTTAATCAATAAAGTTCGTTTAACATTACCTTGAATTCTTAGTCTCATCAAATTCTATAAAGTTTTTTTTTCATATTTTAAAATAATTATCGATTTATTTTATTATTTTTTTTATTCACCTTAAATCTTGAAGAATTTCATTAAATTCTTCTCGTTTACCTCTACATTCCTCTAAATTCATTCTAAATTTCCGGAAATTAAGGAAATTTTTTTATTCTTAAAAATGGTTTAATTCTTTTGATTTTAACATTAATGATTTTAAAATCTTCTGAATTTATCCTGAATTTGTTACACTTTGAGCGCGAAAAATGTATCCCACGAGCGTGACAGAATTTACCCTTTGGTCCCTATATTTTATTCCATAGGGGCCTGCAAGTTCAATTTCAACCGTTTATTAAAATAATTAGTTGATTTGTTATCTTTTTAAATTATGATATCGTACAGTTTACAATGCCTAATTTGAAAATCTTCTTCAAAAAATTTTCATTTTATATTTTTATTTAAAGCGTACATTTTTAATTTAAAGAATTTTAAAGAAGACTTAAACAATTGAAAATAAAAAGCGTTTAAAGTTGAACATTTTGAATAAAAAGGTTTTATTTGTACAAATGTAACTATAAATAAATAAATTATTTATAAACTGATTTGTAATCAAAAAGTATTTAAAAGTGAACAATAATTGATTAGACAAAGCTAATCTAAATCCGTTCAGAATTTAAGATTTTCAGATTGTTAACTTTAAACTTTGAACTGTTTAAATTTGAAAGTTTTAATCATTAATAAAATGTAAACTCCCGATTAAAACTTTATGAACTCAGGGTGGCTACTTTACTTGAAAAACTGGAAATCCTGGAAATGTCAGGGAATATTTTCAAAGCCTTTTTAATTATTTAAAAAAAATTAGTTTTTTTTGTTTGGTTTAAAATAAATTTTTCGAACTGAATATTCAACTATTCTGTTTTTGGTTAAAAATTTAACGATTTTAGTTAAAATTCAAGTATATGGTTGAAAATTCACGTAATTTATTGAAAGTTTGATCCTTCTGGTTGAATTCTATTATTTTTTTATTAAAAATGTAAATCTTCTTTGATTGAAATATTAACTGATGCATTTTTTGTTCCGAATTCGCTTCTTTTTAATGAAGATTTAATTACTTGGTTGAGAGTAAAATTAGGAGATGTCAGAACTGAGACGAACGACTCGTTGAACAAAGACCACGCACGATTTTCAAATCTCGTTTGATAAAAATTAATTTTTTGTTGTCAAAGATTCATTATTTTAATTTTCGTTTTGTACATGTAGTTGAAAATTCACCTTATTGGCGAAACTGGTGAAACTGGTTTTAGGATATTTTATCAGACTTCCAAGTTTCACAAAGGATTTGAAAGATTTTAGGGCATTTTTTAAAATTCTACGGAATTTTTAAAAGCTTCACTATTCAGGTCTATATTTAATTCTGATTTTTTAAAAATTATTTCGAAATATTTTAAAAGATTTCCTCAAATTTTAATGATTTTAAGGTATTTAAAAAAATGAACCTGAAATTATAATCAATTTCCTAAAATTTCGGAAAATATGGAACGATTTTTATAGGATTTTCTAAGAATTTTGTTACCAATAATTGAGGGACTTTGAAGGCATTCAAAGACTTTTAAATATTGAAAGGTATTTCCAAAGATTTAAATGATTTTAAGATATTTTAAAGAATTTTCAGTTAATTTCAATAAAACGAAAGGATTGCAAAGAATTTTTAAGTTTCGATGGTATTTTTAAAAATTCCAAAGAATTTTCTAGAACTTAAAAAAATTTCAAAATATTTTTCCGGATTTTCAAATATCTTAGGGTATTTTTAAATATATTTCAATAATTTGGTGTGATTTCAAATGAATTTAAGATTTTACGGCATTTATTTAAATTTCTAGGAAATATCAAGAGCTTTAAAATGTCCTATCAGGATAAAAGATATTTAAAACGATTTCTCGTGACTTTATAAAATTTCCGATGATTCATGATTTCAAGGGATCTTAAAGCTCAAAAGTTATTTTAATCAACTTTCCAAGATTTTAGAAAATATCAGTTTTCATTGAATTTCACGGGATTCTATAATGTTTGTATAGATTTCAAATAATTTATTTGCGAGAAGTGAAGGGTTACGTTGGCCGCAGGGCTTAAAAGATTAGAAGATATTTTCGAATATTTTTTGATGAATTTCCTTGAATTTTTCTAAACTTATTTCAAAATTACTGAATTCGATTAAGCTTTTGGTATTTTTTAATTGATTTTAATTGACTTCATTTTTCATTAATTTGATCGAATTCTTCTCATTGCCTTTAAATTCAACCAAATTTTATTAAAATTTAAAAGCTTATAACCAGCCATTTTGCCAAAGGTTCTGGTTCTGTTAGTTTTATTTATTAAAAATGCCTTTTAAGAAATTAAAAATGCCATTTTCCAGAAAAAACGGTACGAGATATGAAAAAAAATGTTTAAAAGCAAAATTGCTCACCTTAAAGAGATGAATACATTTTGTTAAGACCATTTTTTTATAAGGCACATATTTTTCGTTTTAATCGTCAAATTGCTATTAAAAATTCAATTTTTCCGTAAAACTTTGCAAAATACGAAAAAAGATAAATAGGCCAAAATTTATCACCCAAAACAGATTCACCAATTTTTTTAACCCTCTAAAGATACACTCCAACCAGGCATACGTAAACGGTACACTGGTCCGAATTGGTTTATTTGCAATGATTAATATTACATATTTAATATTTTGAACATATAATAAAAAAGTAGCATATATCACACATATTTAACATATATATTTAATATATGTGGGGATAATTCGCTGCAGCTGTATTTGCGTAACCGCCAACAAAATGAAAAAATGTCGGGTGCGAATTCGCACCAGTGTACCTTTTGAGGGTTAAAATCATTTTTTCATAGGAAGCGTAGTGTTTGTTTTAATCGTACAAAGTACAATAAAATTCGTTATAACAAAATTGTTTGCCAAAATTAAATCTAAAAATTGGCTTTTGATCTTTTTTTTAAGAGGCACTTAATGAGAATGTGTTCGTTAAAGCCGCAAGAGCTTTAACAAAAGAGAATTCACAATCACTAAATTTTAGTTGTTGATTTTTCACCCTTTAATTTTAATTAAAAAATCTATCCTGCCGTTTTGAATGTCACTTGCCACTACATGGTATGACACTTATTAATCATTATTTATCGTCTATACAATTTCTATAATTTTAATTTAAAATTATAGTTTTGAATGCGCAATTTTAGCAGTGTAATATTTATGGACTTGAAGCTACAGTTTTTTTTTTTTTTTAATTATTTTTAGATCAATTGTTGGAGATTTCGAATTTTAAATTCCCCAATGTTGTAGGTTCAAATATAAATATTCAAAATATTAAAATAATTTGACCATAAAATATTTCAAATATTCGTATTAAAATCTTGATAGTCCGCTGTAGCGCTTCGGCTTAGATATTATACAATTCAACTCCTTTTTCTAATTAAACTGTCAAAAATCGTTTTATATATATAATTAAAAATTTGTTATAAGGACAACCGCAGGATTTCGCCGGGATCGGGTGCTAATTTGGAAAATTGCACCCGCTCCCAGCGAAATCGCGGTAAAATTTCAAGCCACAACCACGTCTCACGACCGTGAGATAGGTAGTTACAGTCTGTAAAGAAATCAATACGACGATCCAGCAAAAACCTCGTGCACCCTAAGAACACGGAGCGACCCAAGGACTACCGCCTTCTGCATTTTTCCCGCAAGTGTTTTAGTATATTCTTGACACGCAAGGATGCTTTTTAGGCCATTAGCAAGTGAAAGCTTGGCACCTCCAAGTGCGCCGATGATAAGGACGATTAGTTTAACAGAATATTACGGGTACAATCGTTGCAACTCCCTTATAAGGTCTCGATACCTCTCTTTCTTTTCATTCTCCTTGGTTATGATGATTTTGTCAGCTGGTGCCGAAAATTCGATAACAAACATGGTTCGCTTCTCGAAGTCAAGAAGAACAATGTCAAGCCACGAGTGAGCAACAGAAACAATTGTCGAGAATATAAAGTTCCAGTATATCCGACACTTCCCATTCTCGACAATTGACTCGATTTCCCTAGGAACATTTAGAGGAGCGATATTAAGGTTAATGCCGTAAGAGTGACAGAGATGGTAATAAAGCACTCTTAGTGCAGCATTGTGCCGTTGAATGTAGGTCGTTCCCGCGTTAGTTGAACAACTAGATAGTATGTGAGCTAAATTCTCGAGGTGTGCATGGCACGCCCTGCAGCTATCATCAGGAATGTCTTGGCTCAAAATGTGGCGACGGTATGTTAAGGTGGAAATGACACCGTCTTGGCATGCAAAAATGAAACCCTCCGTACCAGGCTTCAATCCAGGCGATTTAAGGAAAGCAAACGTTAGCTCACAAGACATTGACTGATCCTTCACATTTCTGTGAAAGATACCGTGCATCCTCTTATCGAGGAGCTGTTCACGAAAGTTTTTCTCTTGTGCTTTCTTAATCCGGGATTTCAGGAGTGAGTACTCGAGATAGATAAGACTTGATGCATTTTGCTCACCCCTGATACTGAGGTCAAGTCCGAGTGTTTCAGCAGCCTCCTCCTCTGCTTTGTGCAGAAACTCCTTTGACCACTTCTTCGTGATTTTTGACTATTTTAAGAAGAGGGTCTCTTCCATTTGCAACTCTATGTGCTGTAACCAGAATAATCCATGGAACTACTCCAAATGAATAGAGTACTACCGGGACGGCAAGCATGTTCGTTGCAGATACTTTGTTCCTCGCCGACAGTTCGGAAGACAAATCTGTCGGATGAGACGTTTGTATCTGCTTCGGAGAGCATCCTTTATAGATGTCACATCCTGAATGCGGCTCTGTGGCACGCTCAGGTTTGTATAAGTCTCTCCAGCGCAAAGATGTCGTATGGCGCTTCTACCAACGAGCTCAGGATCTTCAGGGATGCCATTAAGTTTTCCTCGCTTCAAATAAACGTTGGCGCATTTGTGTAACCCAAATTCCATTCCAATTTCCTTAGTATATCGCTCGACAATCCCTAGAGCTAGATGTAGTTGCTCTTTGTTTTTAGCATAGATCTTAAGATAGTCCATGTAAAATACATGAGTGACCTTGTACTTTCGATCTGCAGGTTTGCCGCACAAGTACCCGTCGGAA
>NC_046657.1:105585887-105589227 GCF_010883055.1 Belonocnema kinseyi | reverse complement strand
AAATATTATTATTAAAAAAATAGATATCAGGGTTTCTACAAAATCATAATTTCGAAATTTCCTGACTTTCTCTGACCGTTATAAATTTTTCTTTCAGGTATAAAAACAATCTTGCATCTAGGAGAACAATAATTATAATCTAGAAAAAAAGTTTGTTTTCAACTCAAAAAGATTAAGCCAAGATTAAAACCAAGAAAAATAGATTTTTTATCAAAATCGTCAATGAAAAAATTAATCCGATACGGTTATCGTTGGTCGTTTCAGACCCATGATTTTTTTAGTAAATAAAATAATAATTCTGAATAATTCGTGGGTCTGAAACGACCCACGATAACTTGAGAATGAGCAAAAAGACCGCTAACCTAATCTGGTTAATTCTCAACGAAAAGTGTAATTGTTAATATTTCTATCAGAAATTATTAAAAATTTTAATCAAAAACAGTTAAATATAACAAATAAAAATAGGAATCCTCAACATATTAGTTGCATCCTCAACCAAAAGAAACTAATTTTCTAACCAAAAAGAGGAATGTTCAACAGAAGAGTTCCATTTTTAACCAAGAAAGGATTTTCAGTCAATAAAGAAAAAAATTGCATTTAAAATGTTAAATTTTCAAACCAAAAAGACTGAGATTCCTGAGAAAATCTTGAATTTTAACCTGAAATGATAAAATTTGTAACAAAAACGTTGAAAGTTCAAGTAAATCAATTTTCTAATGAAGTGATGAATCTTCAATTAAAAAATAACGAATTTTCAACAAAATAGTTGAATTTCAACTTAGACATAAACTTTTATATTAAAATAGTTACATTTTCAGTCATAAACAAACATTTTCAACCAAAAAAAAAATAGGAATTTTTAACAAATAATTAAATTTTTGAACAAAGAAATGGATTTTTAACTACAAATGGAACAGTTAAATTTTCAAGGAATGATTAAATACTAACTAAATAAAATAATTTTTTCATAAAATAGTTCAATTTTCAACACAAAAATTAATTTTCAACTAAATTAAATAAATTTTCAAAGAAAAAGTTAAATTTTAAAACAAGGAATAGGTTGATTTTTATTTGATAAAAAAATTAATTCTCCACAAAAACAAAAAGGTTTTTCACCTAAAATGAACAAGCATCAATCAAAAAATATTAAAATTTTAAACTAAAAAAAGTGTAATTCGACCAAAAAATACGAATTTGCGATTTTTAAAGAAATAAATTAAATTTTTACCAAAGTAGATGAATTTTCAACCAAAAACAGATTATTAAACAGAAAAAAATAGTTGAAAATTCAACCAAAGAGAATAATTTGTTTAGAACAAATACATTTCAAAGCAGGCATATTCTACACTTAAAGTTGCAGAATTTCTCAGCGATAAAAAATGTTGGTTTTTAGAGGAAAGTAAGCGATACGTATTTTTTTGATTTGTGAAAACAAATTTGTTTTTCGAAGTTATGCGTGTTTGAATTCTTTGTTTAAAACAAAACAAAAAAACGTTTTTTTCTTAAATAATATATAACATTTTGACTTAATAGAGACATTTAAGATTTCTTTACACATTACGACAGAGTTTATCGACTTTTTACAAAATCCGCGAGAAAACTTATAAAATGTTCAAAGTTAACAAAAAGGGTGGTGGCTTTTATGAAAATATTAAAAGTCGATTTTCTAAAAAAATCCACACTTATCTCTTTTGTCAATTTTTTGTTGAATTTGTAATATCATAAGAAAAATCTCTTGTAAATTTTATGCAGGCCAAATAACTTGTCAGACCTGGAGAATTTTTTTTCGTAAATTTGAATTTTCGCATTTTTCTTGCAAACAACAGATACGAAAAAATATTAAGAAAATAGTTTGAACAGTTAAGAAGGTTCTACAAAAAGTTATTTTACTTATCTACGATATCTTGCACCACTTCCGAGAAAAACAAAGAATTCAATATTTACGAAGAAAAAAAATCTCTTGACTATAAAAATTGCTAAGCCTGCATTACACTTATAGAATATCTTTTTTATATAAAGAAAACTGCGTGAAAATATTTGTTTAAATAAAAAAGTTGGAGTATAACCCCTTTCATTCAAATTGCCCATATGTTTCCAATTCTTTAACTTATTTTTTCCAATTTTATATATCAATTAACAGATCAAATTCAAAATTTTATTTTTTCCGTTATTCTGTGATAATTTAATGTCTCTGTGCATATTTAGATTCACAATAATAGGCCAAACTCAAAGAATAAATTTGAATCTCAAGCGACAAGTGTATTCTGATTTTGAAACTGTACACAGAAGAGCAATTTATAATATAGTTAATAATAGATCTGCATAGTTAGAAGAATTGGCTGATCCGCTGAAACTGCAGTTTTCCGAACGAAATGCTGAACTTTTCTATTTTTCTCTGAAAGTTACAAGATATCATAAAAGAGCAACGAAAATCTTCCTATTAGTTTTTGAACTGTGCAAACAAAAAATTGGCAAAAAATATGTGATTTTTTTGAAAAAATCTACTTTTAATATTTTTAGAAAAACCGCCACCATTTTGTTAATTTTGAACAAAAGTTATATAATTTTAAAGTAAAAATAGTTTTTTTAAACAAAGCAAGACAACTTCGTAAAAATTTTTTCACGTATCGCAAAAATAAGTATATAAGTTAATAGAAAATTTCCCCCCCGACAGAAATTCCCTGAACGAAACAACCCCCGCTATTTAAAATTTTACCATTAAAAATTATGACGATGCTAATTAAATTGAAATATGTTCATAGGCTCTCTTACCAACTTGGGCGTGTTTAAGAGCTCCGACATCGTTGGTTCCATCTCCACACATTAGGGTTGTGTATCCCAAGTCTTGCAAGGAAGTAACAATAAATTCTTTTTGCTTTGGCGCACAACGAGCGAAAACTATTATGTGAGGTAGTAATTCTTTGAGGAGTTTATTCTCATTTTCCTTCAAATAGTTCAAACCCTGAAAAACAGAAATTCATTCTTATAACTACCTGATAAGAAATTCAAAAGACATTCAAATAGGTCAAGACTACCCGAGAATGTTCAAAAAATATGCCAATAGATTCCATATTAGGCAAAAATAATGCAGAATATTTTAGGCATTTCAGAAATTTTAAAGAATTTGAGAAATCGAGAATGTTAAATAAAATCGAAATATTTTCCAAATCATAGTGGCCACTATTTTCCAAATTTTCGTCTCACGGCTTTCTCCCGGTTAATATTCTTGATTTCTCCCAGCTTAGAGAGATTGCAAAAGTTGATAAGAATCAGCGCTTCGACTTAGAAATTATACAATTCAACTCCTTTTTCTAATTAAACTATCCAATAATCGTTTTAT
>NC_046657.1:105584053-105585787 GCF_010883055.1 Belonocnema kinseyi | reverse complement strand
ATCGAAAGCTTTCCGATAATCAATCCAGGCCATCGATAGGTCACGCTGGTAGAATGCTGCATCTTTACAGACACATCTATCGATGAGCAGGTTCTCCCGACAGCCGGCTGACTTCGGGTCAGCTAAGTTGCCTATTTTCGGCAGGAGTATTGTGCGCCCTTCCACCAACTACTCTGGAACCGGCTCTTCCGACTTCAAATATGAGGTGAAAATACGGGCCAAATGCTGATGGGTTGAAGAAAACTTCTTCCACCAGAAGGTTTTAATACAATCTGGTCCCGGTGCGGAATAGTTCTTCATCCCTCTTAATACTTTTTTCACCTCCTCGGTAGTGATAGATGGGCATTCTTCATCAGGTGTTATGAGGGCAACACATAACTCCTTGAAGCTGTTTATATTTTCTGAGTCTTCGTCCAGTCTATGCTGCACTTCGTAGACTTTTCTCTAAAATACTTCGACCTCTTCTGGTTTGGGTGGGTGTTTGGCAGTAACCGGAGAGTCTTGGAAGATTCGAGATGGGTCAAAGAGAAACTGTTGATTTTCTCTGACCCACCTTTCCCCCCGGTCTAGACTTCTCTTAGCGTCAGATAGTATCCGTATTCTCTCAACAATATGCTGCCTGATGGTCAGCAGCTTTGACTTGTTGAGTGCGTGATAACGGGTCCGGAGTTCGCGCGCGAACTTTCGGACCTTGGCGGTAAAATTCCTGCCAGATGTGATGTAGTCAATCACACACTGAATGCGGGACGCGTGCTGTCTTGCCCAGCCTATCTTTATGGTAAGTTGATGCATTCGTCTTTTGGTCTTATCCTCAACCGTTGGTTTTGTTTTACGGTTCGCATCGGCCAAAGCTCTCGCTGCATTATACACACAATAATTGATAGCCCAGAGGTCAGATTCTCCGGAAAAATGTCCAGGAAGCTCGTCATCCATCTCAGCCAGATCTTGAGGCATGAGAGAAACCTTGGTGTTGATGTTTCTCTGGGTCGTAAAGCATCGCTCTTCCTCTATGAAATGCCTGCCCGCGGTTGGTCTTATTGTCGCCTCTCTTTCTCTGTTGCCGGCTTGTTCTAGCTGTGGTAGAGTAGGCATTCCGCTTACATAGCCCCTTTTTCGGAGTAGTTCAGCATGGTTTCGCAGACGTTGCTGCGAAAATTGCGATAACTCCGGGTGTTTCTCGCACCACAGAGCATGCAGCCGTGCCATGTAACCCCGTTCAGGGGCCACACTCGCATCGTAGCAGTCTAGCAAGTCGTGATTCAGTCGCTCTGTCCACCCAAAGGTCGCGAGATCCCGCCGATTCATCGCATTGAATCCATTTTCATTGGCTCCCCCAGCCACCGTTCTAGACACCTCACCCAGGTGCCATTCAGCTTTTGGCACGGTTTTCACACCTCCGCTTGGGGGTTAATTCCTTCGGGACCACCCCTGGACAATTTTCCGCGACTGCCTATTTATTTTTGTAACCATATTGAGCAGAAACCCTTGGTTCAGGGACCCTCTATCCGCCACCCGAGGACGCGGTCGGTGGCTATGTCATAGGCCCTTCGGTTTGATTCTAGAGGAATCAAAACCGAATATATATAAATAACCACCTATCTCACGGTTGTGAGACGTGGTTATGGCTGAAAGTTTACCGCGATTTCGCTGGAAGCGGGTGTAATTTTTCAGATTAGCACCCGCTCCCGGCGAAATCCTGCGGTTGTCCTTATGACAAATTTTTAATTATATATA
>NC_046657.1:105565796-105583953 GCF_010883055.1 Belonocnema kinseyi | reverse complement strand
AGTATTATTAAAAATTGATTAAATTTAAAAATAATGAATATAATATATTTGTAATATTTATAAATATAATTTTGTCAGGTGTCGCAATTCTCTCTAGTCCGCCTGAGTGCGTTTCACCAGAAAAACGCGATTCCACTCCAACAACTCCGACCGCTTCTTCGTCAAGTCTTCAACCAAATAGCAGACTTACTTTGCAAGCTCAGCAATCCAATAGCAGAGCCAATTTACAAAAATCCCTGCTGAAGGAACTCGAAGAACAGGATCAGGCCGTTGTTGTAAAATTGGGAGACGCTTCCATCGCCGCGCCATTTACAAGCAAATGGTCTTCAATTCAATGCAGTAAGGAAATTACAGATCTTTATTTTATTTTCTCTCGATTTTTATGGATCGTAAAAGAAATGGTGACCGTATCTTAAGGAAAATCAGGAACAAGTCAGGGATTCTGACAAAAATCTTGAAACATTTCGGGAATTTCTTTAAGAAGCACATTAAATAACTGTCAAGGATAATTTATTAAACATTTTGAATTTTTTATTTCACATTTTTTTAGTACATTTATAAAAGAATCTATTTGATGAATGTTACGAGATTGAGATTCTCGTCATTGAGTATTAATGGAGATGAAAAATGGAAATTGGTAAGGGAAAAATTAGGGAATTTTGAAAATGAAAAAGATTCGACTTTTTAGCATAAAAGATTCAACTATTTAGTAAAAAGCGTAACTGTTTATAGTTGATTTTTGATCTTTTTTGTTTATAAATTCGACAATTTGATTAAAAATTCAACTATTTTGCTGAAAATTTATTTATTTTGTTCGAAAGTCAGCTTACATATTTGATCGAAAATTCAAATGCAACTGTTCTTGGTTGAAGTTGAATCTTTTATTGTTTGAAAATTATACCATTTGGTTGAAAATCTATCTTTGTAGGTTGAATGTTCAACAATTTGGCTACAAATTTTGTTTCTGAGAAAATTCGTCTGTTGGCTTGAAAGTTTAATAATTGGGATGATTTTTTTCTTTCTTGACTGAAAAATCTTTATTTATTGAAAGTTTGTACCTTTTGTTTGTAAAATTCGTTATTTTAGATTAAAATTTAACTCTGGTTGATAAATCTATTATATTTATATTTTTAAATGATAATCTTAGTTCTGTAAACTTATCTAATTTAATAAAAATTCGCAATTTTGGTAGAAATTTAATCCTTTGGGTTGAAATTATTTTCATTTTTGGTTTACAAATTCATCTCCTTTTGTAGAAATTTAATCCTTTTTTGGTTAAAAATGCAATGGATTTGTTGAAAAACAAATTGATGAAATTTTTTTTTTGTGTACAAAATTAATCTTTAAGATTTAAATTTTATCTTTTTAGTTTTAAAGTTCATCTCTTTTAATAGATTTTTTTATGTTAAAAATGTAACTGTGTTGATAAAAACTTAATTGTCTTGTTAAAAATTTATATAATTTGTTGACATTAATTTTGTTGTACTTTTTTTCTGAAACTTTATTTATTTATTTTTTGAAAATTGATCTTATTTGGTCGAAAATTTAACTTTTTTGTTGAACATTTGTCTTTTTAGACAGAAAATTAATCCTTTTAGTTTCAAATTGTATATTTTATTTAAATCCAGCAACTGTTGTTGGTGGAAATTTAATTCTTTTTTTGTTTTTAAAATTTAAATATTTGTTTCAAAATTCATCTTAGTAGTTTGAGTATTTAAAAAGTTGGCTAAAAATTCTGTTTTACATAAAATTTGTCTTTTGGTTTGAAACTTCAATAATTGGGATAAAAATTAATTTTTCCCTGATAAGTGAAATAATTTAATAAAATTAATAATTTAATCATTTAATTAAAATTTTTTGAATAAAATACATAAGTTTACAGAAGTAAGTCTGTAAACTTATGTATTTGATTAAAAATTGATCTTTTTTTTTGAGAGCCTGTTTTTTGTTTTGTTTTAAAATTAATCTATTTTGGTATAAATTTGATCTTTTTTTGGTGAAAAATTCAACTATTTTGTTGAGAAATGAACTATTATGTTGCAAATTCAACTCTGGTGAAAATTAGTTTTTTGTTGAAAATTCATCTTTTCAGGTTTAATATTCAAGTGTTTTGTTGAAAAGTCATCTACTTTGAGAGAAAATTCGTCCTTTCAGATCCAAACTTCATCTTTTTTTGTTGAAAATTCAACTGTATTCGGTTGAAGTTGTATATTTGTTGTTTTTAAATACGACCGTTTTGTTGAAAATTAGTTCTTTTTTTTTAAATAAAATTTCTACTCATAATTTAACTCATGAAAATTTATTTAATTTGTTGAAAATTCGCCTTTTTTGTTTAAAATCAGTCTTTTTAGTTTTAAAGTTCATCGCTTTTAATAGAAATTTATCTTTTAGGTTGAAAAATCATCGTTTTTTGTTTAAAAGTCAGCGGTCGTCCAAAAAATTAATTTATTTGGTAGGAAATGCAACTGTTTTTGGTTGCAAAATTTGGTTGCAAAATTAATTTTTAACTCAAATTCGTCTTTTTGGTAGAAAACTAATCTTTTTGGTTTAAAAATGTTCTTTTTTATTTCAAAATTCAACTCTCTTGGTAGAAATTTGTTGTTTGTTTGTTAAAAATGCAACTGCGCTGGTGAAAAATTAACTGTTCCGTTAGAAATTAAAATCTTTGATTTAAAATTTATCTGTTTTGTTGAGAATTCATTTTTGTTAAAAATTCATCTTTTCGGGTTAAGAATTCAACTATTTTGCTGAAAATTTATTTATTTTGTTGAAAAGTCTTTTTTTTTAACGAAAATTCAACTGTTTTGTTGAATATTCATCTGTTTGGACAGAACATTCCTCGTTTGAGATTCAAATTTAATCTTTTTTGTTAAAAATTAAACTGTCTTTTAAAAAATTTAAATATTTGAGTAAAAGTGCAACTGTTTATAATTTAATTTAATTTTTTTTCGAAAATTCGATCATTAAATTGAAAACTGATCGTTGTAGGTTGAATCTTAAACAATGTGCTTAAAAATTCTATTATTTTGTTGAAATTATTTTATGAAAGATTGAACTTTTTTGTTAAAGTCATCGCTTTTAGTCGAAAATTCAACTTTTTTGTTGAAAATTCGCCCTTTTTTTATTGAAAATTCATATCTTATCGTAGAAAAGTCATCATTCATGGTTGAAATAAACAAATCAATTTAAAATTTTAAAATTTTAGTGAATTTTGAGAATAAAATGAACTAATTGACACTATTTTTTATCTAGGCAGTGATTTCTAATCTTGATAATATGAGTTTTTAAATTTTATTTGCAGTTTGTCACATAATCAAGCAAGGTCGTTGCACTTTAGTGACGACTTTGCAGATGTTCAAGATCTTGGCACTGAATGCCTTGATCTTGGCCTACAGTCAGTCCGTGCTGTATCTGGATGGGATAAAATTCAGTGACAAACAGGCAACTTTGCAAGGAATCTTGCTCGCTGCTTGCTTCCTGTTTATTTCTCGCTCAAAGCCACTCAAAACCTTATCGAAACAACGACCACTGCCAAATATCTTTAATCTCTACACCGTACTGACTGTTCTCCTTCAATTTGCGGTGCACTTTTGCTGCCTTATTTATCTCGTTCGAGAAGCTGCGATTCTCTCGCCAAAGTGAGTACAAATTTCCTTTTTTTTCTCTGTTTTTTTTTTCATCAAGAATATTGAATTTCAAAAAAACGGGAAAACATCTACGCAAATATATTTTATACGAAATATTGTTTACACAAAGTATACTGATTATATTTCTCATGAACAAAATATTTTCTAAACAGATTATTCCCTACACATAATTCAATATTTTTACACTTTTCCTGGTTCATAATATTTTCTACATAGATTATAGTCTACATATAAATAAATAGTAATTTAGAGTGGCTGCTGGACCGGGAAACCGGGAAATGACAGTGTATTTTTTTTATCGGGAATTTTACAAATTTGTAGAAGACAAATCTGTCCACGTTCGATTTCAACAGTTTTTAAATAATTAGTGGAACTGTTATGTTTTTCAATTATGCTATTATTTAGCTTGAAATGCGTGATTCAAAATTTTTTTACATTAAAAATTTTCCAATTAAAATTTTTATTTCTAAGCTTACATTCTTAATTTAAAGACTTTTTAAATGCTTTTTCAAAGACTTGAGCAAATAAAAAATGAAAACCTTTGATGTTGACATTTTTCGATAAAAAACATTTTTATTTAATAAATAAATAAAATTTTTTAAGTTCATCTGTACTTTAAGTAATAAAAAGTGAACGAAAACGATTTGACAAAACGATTTTAAACCAGTTCAAAATTTAAGAATTTTCAAATTTTAACGTTAAAATTTAAACGGTTTCAATTTGAAAGTCTTAGTCATTAAACAAATGTGAACGTGCGACTGAAAGTTTATAAACTATTTTCAACTTAAAAATAACTTCATAATAATATATTCTTAATTAAAGGATTTTAATAAATTAAAAATATTGTTTCAGTCTAAATTATTCACTTGTTTTGTTAACCCATTCAATTGCAAATTTTTAATAAAAAAGAAAGATTAATTTTTGAATATTTAGCAATATTTGAATTTTGATTTAAGTTTGAAATAGAAAATCTGGAATCGTTCAAATTTCGAAGAGCGTTTAATTGCTGTATTTGAAAAATGCCTAATTTGTAAGTGAAATCTTTACTTTTTGATGCATAATTTACAAATGAACATTTCTAGAAAAAGTTTGAGTAATTTTAAGAGATATTTAGGAGTTTTAAAAAGATTAAAAATGATCATGAAAATTTTAGAAAGTTTTGAATATTCTCTTAAAAATAATTTTTCAAAATGAAAAATTATTTCTAATTTTCATAGGAATCTTAAGAAAATGTTCTCATTCTTTGTTTTATATTAGGCTATCATTTCAAGTTTTACATTAAGTTTGAATCTTTTCAAAACTTCTACATGTCTCTTAAAATTACCCAAATTTCGCTTACAAATAATAAATGTTCAATTCTTATTTATACATCCAAATCGTAAAGAAATTTTCTAAAATTTTCAGGATTTTCTGAAAATTGTAGAAAAAATACAATTCATTTTGACAGATATTTACAAGTGCTGAAAAAATTTCCAAAATAATTTTTAATTTAAAACCAATTTAAAACAACTTCGAGATTTTTCAAGGTTTTGAAATAAGATTTTGAAGATTTCCAAGGATTTTTAAACTATTTAAAAAGAAAATAATTAAATTTCTAATTCAAGAAGTGTTCAGTTAACCTTTTTTCAATTTTTCAATATTTGATTTTTCTAGCTTAAAATTCCTTAAAATTATGTAATTTTGAAAATTTTAAAGTTCTTTGAAAATCAAATTTTTTTGTTTAAATATCAACTATCATATTTTTTGTTGAATATTCATATTTTTAGTTGAATTTAACTGTAGTTGATTTAAAACTAAACTATTTGTTTGTTGAACTACCAACTGTCACATTTTTTGTTTAAAATTAATCTTTTTTAATTGAATTTAACTATTTTGAATTTAAAATAAAAATTATTTTTCTTTGAAATATCAACTATAATATTTATTGTTGCTAATTCTTATTTTTTATTGGAAATTCAACGATTTCATTGAAAGTTGAACTCCTTTGTTTACATTTTTTGTTGAAAATTCATGTATTTAGTTGAAATTTCATCTCTTTAGTTACAAATTTAACTATTTTGTTGAAAGTTCGTTTTTTATTCTGTGAAAATTAATTTTTGAAACTGAAAATTTAACTATTTCATTTTCGGTTGATTTTTTAATTTGAAAACTCATCTATTTGGTTAAAAATTTACCTTTTTCTTTTACAAATTCAAATATTTGGTTGAAAATACATCTTTGTGGGTTACTAATTCAACTATTTCGTTAAAAATTGAACTATTATGTTTAAAAGTCTAATTTTATTGTCGAAGATTCAACTATTAGTTGAAAGTTGAACTACTTTGATAAACATTCATTTAGTTGATTTCAAATGTAACGAAAATTCATCTTCCTTTTTTGTTTCAAAATTAGTTTTCTTAACGGAAAATTTATCTATTACAGTTTTTTTCCTGAAAATATATAATTAAAAAAATTAACTTTTTTTCGTTGGACTATGAACTGTTAAATTTATTGTTTAAAATTAATCTTATTTGGTTGAACTCAACTATTTAAAATTTAAATTAAAAGTATTTTTTCTTTGAGATATCAATTATAACACTTATCGTTGCGAATTCC
This sequence comes from Belonocnema kinseyi, assembly GCF_010883055.1. Taxonomy (NCBI): domain Eukaryota; kingdom Metazoa; phylum Arthropoda; class Insecta; order Hymenoptera; family Cynipidae; genus Belonocnema; species Belonocnema kinseyi. Next base: position 105,577,711 of record NC_046657.1, on the reverse strand, counting down.
TATTTTTTATTAAAAAGTCAACGACTTAATTGAAAAGTTGATCCATTCTTTGATCAAATAGTTAAAAAAGTAACTATTTTTTTGAAAATTCGTTCTTTTGTTTGTTTAAAATTTATTTTTGAAACTAAAATTGTAAGTTTTCCATTGGTGGTTGAATTTTTATCTATTTCATTTGAAAATTAATCTATTTCGTTAAAAATTGGTTGTTTTTATTTAAAAATTTAACTATTGGATTGAAAATTGGTATTTTTATTTGAAAATTCAACTATTTTGATAAACGTTCATCTTTTTTCGTTAAAAATTTAACTATTTGGCTTCAATATTCAACTATTTGATTTAAAATTAGGCATTTTTTGGCTGATGCGTAATTTTTTTTATTTAAAAATTTAGGCATTCGATCGAAAATTCATCTTTATAGGTTAAAAATATAAATATTTTAACAAAACTTTAATTATTTTGACGATAATTCGTCTCTTTTGCTTACAATTGCAACTGTTTGGCAGTAAATAAGAATATTTAGTCTAAAGTTCTGTTAATACTATTTGTTCGTATCTATTGGGAATGGTGGTCTACCATTTCACCACATGGTGCCGAAAAATGGAACTAGAAAGAGTAGGTACAATTTTAACATTTATTTTAATTTTTGCATAAAAGTGTTTTTACGATTATTTTGTGAAGATTAAAACAATGATTAAATACTAAAACCAAATATTCATAAAAAAAACAAATAGTTTTAGATAGAATTTCCATGTTATACAGTGAAAAAACACAATTTTGTAAAATAGGTTTAAAAAACAATACAATTATGTCATTATTTCATGTGAGTTTCAATGCATTTTAAGCTTATATAAACTTTATATTAATGCATATAGCAACAGATTTTATCCACATTATGCCAAGAATACGAATAATAGACGACTGGAATTTAAATACGAATACTAACCTAACTTCTAGCTCTGATTTTTAAATAATAAATATTTCATGTCCAAATTATTAAAAATTTACTTTGAGTTCATTTTTGCTTCAAAATAAGTCCATTTAAGTTTATAAGCTTTTGAAAATCACAATAAAGATAACAATAATTGTTTTTTTTTTTAGAAAAATATTTCTGTCAAAAAGTGTGGGTTTTCACTGTATAATAGGTCAATTCCATCTAAAACACTTTGTTTCCGATAAAGACTTATTTTTATTATCCAATAAATACTTTGAACTTCAAAAAAAATGGTTAAAATACTTTTATGCACAAATTAAAATGCATCTTTAAAATTGTGCCTATTCTTTCTAATTCGAATTTTTGTCACCAGGTGGCCTATCGCAGTTTAATCATTCTCAATAGAAAATACTCAAAAATTAATTTCCATTGTTAAATATTCTTTTCTTTTTGTTGAAAATTAATTTTTTAAATTGAAATTTAAGTATTACGGATAAAGTTCTATCATATTAGTTGAAAATTCATCACTTTTGTTGATAATCCAACTATTTTCCGTTGAAAGTTAATTATTTTCGTTAAAAAGTCTTTTATAATATTTTTGGTCGATATTACATATTTTTGGTTTAGAAGTTCACTATTTTTTTGAAAATATAATTATTTTCTTAAAAATTTAACCATTTTATTAGAAAGTCATTGTTTTGTGAAATATTTATTTTTTCAGGTTTAAAAGTCAATTTTGTTCTCAATTTGTCTCCTTTGGCCTAAAATGAATCTTTTTCGGTTGAAATTTCAACTATTATGTTTAACATGCAATATATTTCGATCTAGAATCTTTAGCGTTTCACATTTAATTTATCATGGTATCGACACATTACTTTTATTTAAAAGAATTTTTCCCTATTTTCTAGAAAAGTTACCATATTAAAGGGGAAAGAGTGTAAGGTCTACTTTCATATTTCCGATGGTGAATAATTTGTGTACAATTTATTTTGTGTAGGAAAAGTTTTACACATAATGCTTATGTGGACATTATTTCATTTAATGTTTTAAAATATAGTTTGTATAATGTGTACGAAAATGTGTAGGAAAACTATTCATCATAATATTTTTGTATACAATGTTTTTAGAATATTAATAGAATAAAGTAATTACTATTTTTTTTCATGTGCAGGATATATTCTGTGAAAAACAAATATTTTGTGTCGGAAAAATATGATATAATACTATTTAATTATGTGTAAAAGAATTTCTTTGATTAAGGAATATTTATTTTTCAGAGACGACAAACTGTCGGCGATCCTCGCCCCGAAGCATAATTCTACTGTGGAAAACGTTTTCGATGATTCCGAGGAAGAGGAACCGTTTGAGGCGAATATTATTAACAGTACTGTGTATATAGTTTCTATGGCGTTGCAGGTTGCGACTTTTGCAATCAATTACAGGGTGAGTAGTTAAAAATTATTTGAAATTCTAGATAAGGTTTCTAACTTCACTATCTGTTTTATTCAATTACTGGAATTGCTATAGATTGCGTCGAGATTTAATAATAAAAATGGAAAACTGAGATATTTATAATTTCAATTTTAATTTGCAGAATTTTAAGCCCTTGCAATACAAATGTTTCTAATTAGGGTGGCATTGTTTTTAAAATCTTAAATTATGGAATATCTAATATCAAACGGTACACTAGTGCGAATTCGCACCAGAAGTTTGTTCATTTTGTTGGCATTTATGCAAGCACAGCTGCAACAGATTATCCCGACATATATTAAATATATATGTTAAATATGTGTGATATAAGCTAGTTGTTTATTATATGTTCAATATATCAAAGAATTGATATTAAAATTGCAAACAAACCAATTCGCACCAGTGTACCATTTACGCATGCTGGGTTGGAGTCTACCGTTTGAGGGTTAGAAATATTTATAAATTTTTGACTGGCTTAATTCCGAATGATAATAGTTTTATTGGGAATGGTCGTCTACCATTTCGCCATCTGGTGCTGAAAACTGGAACTAGAAAGAGAAAGTGCAATTTTAAAGCTGTACATTCATTTGGGCATAAAAATGTTTTGACGATTATATTTGTGATTTAGGGTGGCCGTTTTAATCCAAGAAAAAAATTCCCGATTTTTCCTCGGTTCGCAACATTTTTCATGGTCAATCAGGGTGGCCGCTTGACCGAGAAACCGGGAATTTTATGAGATCGGGAAAACCCGGGAGATGACCGTGCATTTATTTTTTGACGGGGAGTTTTACAAATTTTTAGAAAAAAATACGTCCAACTTAGATTTCAACCTTTTTTCTTAAAATAATTAGTTAAATTGTAATCTTTTTTAATTATGATAGCATTCAGTTTAGAATGCGCATTTGAATTAAAAGAATGTCAAAATGTAGTTTTAAAGACTTAAAGCAATTAAAAATTAGAACCGTTTAAAATCGAAGATTTTTTATAACAAACATTTTTAGTTGATCAACTTTGAATATTAGTTAAATTATGATTTTTAAATTTGAATTGCACTTTCAAATTTTTTAAATAAATAATAATTGATTGTAAAAAACGATTCGGCATCAGTTCAGAATTTTAGAATTTCCAGATTTTAACATTAAAAATTAAACTCTTTCAATTGGAAAGTCTTAAGAAAATGTAAACGCCCTATTGAAACTTCATAAATCACTTTTAATTTTAAAATAACTATTAATTAATATATTTATGATTAAAGGTTTTTATTAAATTTCAGTCTTAAATATTCCATTTTCAAACCACGTAATTTTAAATTTTTCAATTAAAAAAAGAACAGTTACTTAATATTTATAAATATCTGACCGTGCATCTAAAGTAAGATTTCGAACATGAAATTTCGAAGTTTTTTATTAATAACATTTTTTAAGATTGCTAGGAAAATTGAAAATTTTTTTTTTTAATTATTTAAAATTCGAATGTTTTTAAAAGATATTGAGAAGTTGTGAAAAACTTTTAAGAATATTTTTTAATTTAAAAAAATTTGAAACAACATGTAGATGTTTCAAGATCTTGAAATAGAATTTCAAAGCATTTTAAGGATTTTTCAACTATTTAAAATTAAAATAATTTGACATAATTGAAACAGAGATTTTTCAATCTTTTACAAATTTATAATTGGAACAAGAATTTATGCAGAATAATAACCGGGAATTTCAAATTTTAACCAATTCCGAGCTATCACTGAAAATTTTCGAAAAGGAACAAAATTTTGAAATGGAACAGGGAATTTTCCCAAGGAATTATAATTCTGAGTTGAAGCAGAGAATTTTCAAATTTTAACCAATTCTGAATTGAAACTGGTATTTATCCAAAAGAATAATAATTCTTCTTGGAACAGGGAATGTTAAAATTTAAATAAATTCCTAGCTGGAACAGGGACTTTTTTATTAGAATGAATTTTTATTTTAAGTTGAAACGGGATATTTTTGAGAAAAATTAAATTTATGAATTGGAACAGGGAGTTTTACAAAGATTCGAATTCTTTTTGGAAACGGAAAATTTTCGAAAAGTATTAAATTCCGGATTTGAACAAGGAATTTTCAATTTTTATCCAATTCTGAGTTGGAACTGAACAATTGATAAAAGTGAAAAATGCGTAATTTGGCAGTTTAACTACATTTAATTTAAAATTGTGCAGTTGAAAAGTGTTAGTAGCTTACATATTATACGTGCAAATTATTGAGCATTTGAATATAAAATTGTTGCATGAAACCAATTTTAAACCTGAATTCTTATTACTTATTACTTGGAATGGAACTTTTTTCTTTGACAAAAACGGCCACGCTGTCAATGAAATTTAAAAAATCGAGCTTTGAAGCTAATCATTTTTCAATTTGAATTAATCAAAACTGAATTGCAAATGAAAGCACTCAAAGTGGAACTTTTGAATTTTTAACTTTTAAAATTGACGTTTGAAAGTTTTCTAATTCAATAATTTTGTATTCAAATCTGATTCAAATGCTCAATAATTAAATGCAGTTAATCAGCCAAATTAAGAATTTTATAAATTGAAGAGTTCAGAGATTCAGATTCAGTTCTAAAAATATAAATACACGTTATCATTTTTAATTCTCTAAACTCTAAATTGAAGAATCAATCAATGAATACAAAATTTTCAAAATTATATTATTTAAAGCAATTTTAAGCCAGAAACATAAAAAATTGAACTATTACATTTTTTATAAACTGAAAACTTCTTAAATTAAAAGTTAAATTATTTTAAATGCTTAAAATTCCTTAAAATGCTTTTAAATTTCATGTTTGATAATTTTGTAAATCTTTTTGAATAATTACTCAAAATTATCTTTTCAAAATAAAAGTCATTATTAATTTTCATAGGAAATGTTTTTTATTCTTCTAAAGCCATTCAAAGTTATTTAAAATTTTGTACGAAATCTGCCTAAATCTAGATTTTGTTTTAAATTTCTTGAATTTATTTATAGAATAATATGTGTTCAATTGTTATCTATACATCAAAGTTTAACAATTTGACTCACAAATTAAATTTTTGTTGTTAATTGAACAATTAAAAGCTAACGTTCAAAATTTAGTTTTTAATATTTTACTATAACTACTAATTTTTAATAAAGCTAGATATTTCTAAATATTAAGTAATTCTTATTTTTCTGAATTAAAACATTTCAAATTAAATGGTTTAAAAGTCGAATATTTTAGAATAAAATAATATGTGAAATTCAATAAAAGCTTTTAATTATGAATATATTATTTTAAGGACATTGTAAAATTGAAAACAGTTTATAAAGTTTCAATCAGGCGTTTACATTTGTTTAACTAATAAGACTTTCCAATTATAATAGTTTACGTAATTTTTAACGTTAGAAACTGAAAGTTCCAAATTTGTGAACTGATTTCGAATCTTCTTGTAAAATAAAATATTATTCATTTTGTAAACCTAAAATCTTCGATTTCAAATGCTTCTAACTTTTAATTGTTTAAGTCTTTAAAACTGCATTTTGAAATTCTTTAAAATAAAATGTACACTTGACAATTAAAATCTAAAATTTTAAATTGGTTAGAGTGGACGATTTTGGAAATCCGTATTTTAAACTGAATGGTATCATAATAAACATTTTTATGCTGAAATTAAAATGCATCTTTAAAATCGTACCTATTCTTTTTAGTTCAGATTTTTTGTCACCAGGTGGCGCATAGCAGTTTAACCATTCCCAATAGACTTGATTAAATTTTAAAATTATATTTTCAATATTTAAAATAATTTTAAAAAAATTTTTTAAAGTTGGATTACTTAAATTTGCGAACCAAAAGATGAATTTTTAAACGAGAAGATTAATTTTCTACCAAAACAATGATTTTCCAATAAAAGGTATGAATTCTCAACCAGATACATACTTGAATTTTTAACTAAAAAATACAACATGTCAACAACATATAGTTGAATTTTGAGCTAATAATTATCAATTTTTAACACAAAATTACATAGTCAAACTCAGTGAACAAAATTAATTTTTTACTAAAATTATGAATTTTCAATTAAGAATATGCATCTTCATCTGGAATAGTTGAATTTTAAACAACAAAAAAGAATTTTCATCAAAATACATGAAGGTTCAACTAAAGAAAATAAATTGTCAACCAAAATTGAATAGTTTAGTTTCCAGTTTAAAAAAATTAATGTTCAGCCAAAGAGATGAATTTTCAATTAAAATATTCAATTGGAATCGTTAAATTTTAAAACAAAAAGCTAAATGTTCAACTAAAACTATGAACCTGTTACTGGAATATTTGGATTTTCAACCGCAATGATTAATTTTCAAAGAAAGAAGATTAATTTGTACTAAAACAGACGAATTAATTTTTTTTTTAATTCAATAAAACATCTTATTTTTTATCAACGAAATAAATTTTCAACTAAAATCGAAAATAGATGAATTCTCAACAAAAAAAAAAAAGAATTTCCAAAAAAATAGTTAATTACAGTAATATAAAGCTACTTTTACAAATAAATAATTATGTTTATTCAGTTTTATATTTTAATTTAAAAAAAAAATTGAACACGCTCCAAAAAAAATTCTTCGACATAAAAAGAAAATTTCCTCGCATTTTCAGGTTTTTCTAGGGATATAAAAATTCCCTGTTAATTCCAGGTTTTCCGAGCAGGACAATAAGGGGCACCATATTAGCATATTTAACAAGATAGATGAATTTGCAAATAAATAGTTGAATTTTTAAACAAAAGTATTACTTTTGTACCAAAACAGTAGTTTTCCAAACAAAATATATGAATTCTCAATTAAATAATTTCAACCAAAAATGTAAAAGGTAAATTTTTCGTTACAAAAATTAGTTTACAAGCAAAGAAAAATTTTTAACCAAATGAATAAATCTTCAATGGAAATTGTTCAATATTTTACGAAAAGAATGCATTCGCAACAAGATAGATTATTTTTTAACTACAAAGAATAAATTGTCAACCAACACCTAAATAGTTTAATTTTCTGTTTAAAAATTGATGAATAAACAAAGAGATGAATTTCATAACTAAAATAATGGACAATTTGACTGGTATAGTTAAATTTTTTATTTAAAAAAAAATTATTTAAAATTATGTCAACCAAAAAGCTTATTTTTCAATTAAAGTTATGAATCTTCAAGCAAAAAAAGTAATTTTGAACAAAAGAGTTGAACTTGTAACCAACAAAGATTTAGATTTTTAATCAAAACAGTTGAGTTCAACTAAAAAAAGGACTTTAGAACATAAGTTGCATTTTTAATTTTGAAGCAAAAAGAATAAAATTTTACCAAGAACAACGAATTTTCAAAAAATACATCAATTTTTAACCAATTATATAATATTTAATTTTAACCTTTAATTTTAACCTAAAAAAAGCACGCTCTTAGAAAAATTCTCTGACTTTAAACAAAATTCCCTAACATTTCCAGGTTTTCTGGGTGTGGTAGACACCCAATAGGTGTGACCAATTTTTGGTCCTTTATAATAATAAAGGACCAAAAACTATGCATTTTTAGTGCAACAGCGTTTTCTATTTCTAAAATTGGTTATTCTTAATCCAAGAAATTAAATTTTTTTCAGAAATTTTCAGAAAAGGCATGCGCGCGCGTTTTCTAAAGAATTTCAGAAGAATGATATTTCTATAACCTTAAAAACAAATGAGTAAATAAAGCTAAAAAAGAAATATTTATTCCAAATTTTTATTTTGTATTCACTATCATTTATCACTTTAAATTTTAATTTGGGTGAATTTTGTTTCCTGACTGAAAAACTTATTTTGGTTAAGAATTGAATTTTTTGTTTGAAAGTTCCTCTATTTTGTTGCAAATTCGTCTTTTTTATTATAACTGATTGAAATTTAATCTTTCCTGTTAAAGATCAATTTTCAACCAAAAATGGAATAGTTAAGCTGTCAGTGAAAAGAAATTAATTTTGAACCAAAATTATGATTTTTCAACTAAGATTATGAATCTTTATCTGTAATAGTTGTTTTTTAAACAAAAACAAAAAAAGAATTTTCAACTTCAATGATTAATCTTTAACTGGAATAAGTGGATTTTCAACCAGAAAGATTAACTTCTACTAAAAAAGATGAATTTTCTTCAAAATATTTGAATTTTCAACTAAAAAGATAAATTGTCAACCAAAAATTAAATAGTTAAATTTCCAGTTAAAAAATTAATGTTCTACCAAACAGATTTATTATAAATCTAAATTATGGATAATTTAATTGCAATAGTTAAATATTCAATTAAAAATAATAATAATTTTCAAACAAAAAAAAGTAATTTTGAAGGAAATAGTTACATTTGCAAATAAAGTGATGATATTTCTACTAGAATTGTGATGCTTCAATTAGAATAGTTCAATATTATACCAAAAAAATATATTTTAAACTAAATATGATGAGGCTTCGACTAGAATATTTGAATTTTCAACTAGAATGATAAATTTCCAAACAAGAAGAATAATTTCTACAAAAACAAACGAATTTTCAACTAAAAAATATAATTTGTTGACAGAAAATTGAATAGTTAAATTTGTAGTTAATAAGATTAATTTTCAACTTAAGAGATTAATTTTTGTAACTAAAATGATGAAATATTCAACAGAAATAGTTACATTTTCAGTTGAAAAAAATTTATTTTCAAGAAAAATAACCAACTTTTCAACAAAATAGTTTAAGTTTCGACTGGAATAGGTAAATTTATAATAAAGGAGATTAAATTTCAGCCAAAGAAAAAACGAATTTTTAGCAAAATATCTTATTTTTCGACCAAGGAGATACGTTTTCAATTAAAATAATAAATCATTTACCAAAAAAATTGGTTTTCAATCAAAGAGTTTAACTTTCAAATAAGGAATTAAGTTCTATTAAAAAAAAAGAATTCTGAACGAAAAATGTAGTATTAGATACTTTAATTTAAAAATTTTAATTTTCAATAAAAAAGTTAAATTAAACTAAAAAAGAGGGCATTTTATCATAAGTTGAACTTTAAATTAATGAAGATTTTTCAGTCAAGAGAGACAAAAAATTGGTAAGAAACTGTTGAATTTTCAAGTAAAAAGATTAATTTTTGATAAAGAAGATAAATTTTCTACTAAAATGAACAAATTTTATAGAAGATACATTCATTTTGAACCAAAAACGATCAATTTAACAGTGAAGTAAAAGTACAATTTTCAATTAAAGCAATTAATTTCAAACTAATAAAAAATGAATTTTCAATAAAATAGTTAATTACAATAATATAAGTACTACAATAAAATAAATAAAAAAATAAGTCAATGGAGCAATTATGTTTAGCACTTCGATATACAAAATTTAATTTGTAGATTTTTTAGCATTTAAAAAAATAAGCTTTCCAAGAATCTTAAAAAGTTTTAAGAGAATAGCATTTTTTCAAAATGTCGTAAAAGCTTAATGCTAATTTTTTATTTTGATAAATGAATTTTAAGAAAAAATTTACAAAGATTTCAAAACATCTTAAATTAATTTTTTACTTTGGTTACGAATATAATTATTATTTTGAAAATTCATTTTTTTTCGTTTAAAAAGGATTTTTTTTACTGAAAATGTAGCTTTTTCATTTTAGCTAGAAAATTTGTCTTTTTAGTTGCAAATTCACTTGTTTTGTTTAAAACATTTATTTTTTGGATTAAAAATTCAAATACTTTGTTCGAAAATTCATTTTTTCGGGTTGTAAATTTAACTTTTTTGTCAAAAATACGTTCTTGGTTCAAAATGTATGCAATTTGTTGAAACTTTGTTTTTTCTGGTACAATATTAAAATAAAATGAAATTCACATTTATGGTTGGAAATTAATTTCATATCTTCAAAATTTAATTGTTAGGTTATAAATTACTTTACAAAATTCAAATTTTTTTCTGAAAATCCACGTGTTTTTGGTATAAATTTTTTTTTGTAGAAAAATAATATTTTCCGTTAAAAATTTACTTATTTTGTTGAAAATTTAACTATAAGGTTGAATATTTCTTTAAACTTTCAAAACTTTGTTAGAATGAATAAATTTATTTTTAAATTAATGGTTATTGGCAGAAAATTGATCTTTTTGGTTGACTATTTATTTCGTTTTGAAAATTAGTATTTTGATTAAAAATTAATTTTTTTAGCTGAAAATTTAAGTGACAGACCATTTTTTGTCGAAAATGTATGTTTTTTTTATAAAATTCAATCTTCTTGGTTGAAAATTGATCCATTTCGATAAAAATTCATCTATTTTGTTAAAAAATTATCATTTTTTGTAGAAAATTTAACTTTCGGGTTAAAAATTCATTTTTTGTTTGTTGATGATGCATTATGTTATTTAAAAATTAATTTTTGTCGTTGAAAGTTAATTTTTTTGTATGAAAATGTAGGTAGATATTCCATTTTTGTTAGAAAATGGATGTTTTTTAGTTGAAAATTGACTTTCGTCTTTTTGGAACTGAAAATTTAATCATTTTAGTAGAAAATGCACATTTTTTGTTATAAATTCAACTTCTTCAACAATTCCTTTTTTGTTTAAGGATTCAAAAAATTTGTTGAAAATTTTTAGTGTTTGGTTTAATTGAATCGTTTTTTATTGAAAAATAAAATATTATTTAGTTGAAATATCGACTATTACACTTTTTTCCGAGAATTAATTTTTTGTTATTAAGAATTCATCACTTTGGTTGAAAATTTAACTATATTTTTGAAACTTCCCATTTTTTTTATTGAAAATTAATTATTTCAACAGTAAATCTAATTATTTCATTTTTTGTTCCAAACTTTTTAAAAATTATGCTTCGTTCTTTCAAAATAATTATTTTAATTTGAATAATGCACTGAAAAATTTACTTTTCAATTTTTGGTTGACAATTTATCTGTTTTTTATTTTTTTATTTTGTTACAAAAAAATTTTCTGGTAAAATTAATTTCTTAACTGAAAATTTAACTATTCCATTTTTGTTTCAAAACTGGTATATTTTTAGTTCAAAATTTAACTTAATGTTTGAGAATTCATTTATCTTGTTGAAAAATCGCTTTTTCTGATAGAAAATGAATTCTTTTCGTTGAAAATATAACTATTTTGTTAAAAATTAATCTATTTTGATGAAAATACTATATTTTTACTTGAAAAATTAGGAATTTGAATTTGTTAAAGTAAATTCGACAACATTAATTTCAACTAAACCTGCACTGAATTTAAGATTAAGACGATAAAATAAAAATTTGTTTAAATTAGTATGCAAATTCATGGACTTTAGAGACAAATTAAAAAAATGATTAATTATGCTTTTAGTATTATTCAATTATTTAATTAATCGGCGGTGTTATATATTGAAGAATATCTTTTAACCCTTAACCGGCCAAAAAACCACTACCGGGACACTGCTTTTCAACGGCCAATAACTAAGACTATTCGACACTAGAAAAAATTGAGACACATATATTTTTATTGCTTAAGATCTCCTCTTTC
>NC_046657.1:105527396-105565696 GCF_010883055.1 Belonocnema kinseyi | reverse complement strand
AGGACTACTAGATTTTGCATTGATTGCAACATGTATTGCTGCTTACATTGTTTCTCAAAATTACATTCTGAAACAGCAGGATCAAAATGATTTCAACGGATCTCACCCGTTAGTGAGATTCCAGGTTAATTACGGACTCGAAAAGCTTTGGTAAATGGTTCACAAAAAAATAGGCACGAAAAATCACGTTTTTTTTTTGTTTAAACTGCATTTTGGGATAATAAATAAATTTTTTGAGGAATTTCATTGGCACCGTCGGAAAGAGATCTTAAGCAATAAAAATATATGTGCCTCAATTTTTTCTAGTGTCGAATAGTCTTAGTTATTGGCCGTTGAAAAGCAGTGTACCGGTAGTGGCGTTTTGGCCGTTTAAGGGTTAATATGATTTGCCAAAGCTTTCTTTACAAATGAACATTTATAGAAAAGGTTTGAGTAATTGTAAGAGATAGTTAGGTGTTTTAAAAAGGTTAAAGATCTAGAATCTCTTTTGAAAACTTTGTTTAAATCTTTGAAAAACATTTTAAATATTCTCTTAAAATAATTTGTCAGAATGGAAAATTATTTTTAATTTTCCTAGGAATCTTAAGAAAATGTCTTTATGCTTTTGAAGCCTTTCACAATTCTTTTGAAAAGAATTAAATTTTTTTGTTTAAAATCTGCGAAAATCTACATTTTGTTTTATATTAGGCTATCATTTCAATTTTTACATTAGGTTTGAATCTTTTCAAAACGTCTACATATCTCTTAAAACTACTCAAATTTCGCTTACAAATTTAAAATGTTCAATTGTTATTTATACATCCAAATTTTAAAGAAATGTTCTAAAATTTGCAGGATTTTCTGAAAATTGTATAAGAAATTCAATTCATTTTGACAGATATTTAGAAGTGCTGAAAAAATTTCCAAAATAATTTTAAATTTAAAGCCTATTTAAAACAACTTCTAGATTTCTCAAGATTTTGAAATAAAATTTTGAAGCTTTCCAAGGATGTTTAAACTGTTTAAAAAGAAAATAATCCAATATCTAATTTAAGAAGTGTTTAATTTAAAAAATTTCAATTTTTCAATATTTGATGTTTCTAGCTTAAAATTCCTTAAAATTATGTAATTTTGAAAGTTTTAAAATTTAATGATTGATTTTTTAATTTAGAGCATTGAAAATGATAACGTAGATTTATATATTTTTTTATTGAAAAATATTAGTACCTTCAGTTTTATACGCGTAAATTATTGAGCATTTAAATACAAAATTTTGTAATTAAAAACTTTTTAATTTCAATTTTAAAAGTTCAAAATTTAACAGTTCCACTTGAAGTGTTTTCATTTGCAGCTCATTTTTTATTACCTCAAGTGGTAAATTTTTAAGCTTTAGTATTCCATTTTTTCAATTTCAATGAAAGTGAAAAAATTTTGCGAACCGGGAAATGAACGGGAATTTATTTCGTCAATTAAAACGGCCACCCTGCAAAGTTTTTTTTCTTTCTTGAGTGAAAGATCTTTATTTGTTGAAAATTCGTCTTTGTTTCTAAAATTCTTTTTTAAATTTCAACATTTTTGTTTGAAATATAAACTATGATACTTTGTTCGGAATATCTTGTTTTGTTGAAAATTCTAGAACAAAATTTAATTGTATAAAAAAAATTAATAAGTTTTTAATTTATATCTGAAATACTGTCTTATTCTGTATGACAAGTATTACAAGATTATGATGCTCGTACTTGATTATATGATAATGATCAAGGAAAATGAAAAATTAGTCAAGGCAAAATCAGGGAATTTTGAAACTGAAGTTCTGCTAGCATCGTTTAGAAAAAAATTCTTCAAAACTAGAAATTACGTACAGTGAGAGGGGGGTGGGGTAGAAATATTTTGTTACGGTGTTGTTGCAGGGGGTTTGGGGGGAGGGGGCGTCTTAGAGAGGGCCTACAATCTGTTACGTAATTTAAATACGGCCCCTAAAAGATACCATGAATTACAAAAATGTTGTAAAAATGTAATCAATAAATAAATAATTAATTTTAGGGACAACCTTTTATGGAGAGTCTTTTTGAAAACAAAGCTCTCCTCTATTCTCTGGTAGGAAGTACCGTTGCCATTTTAGCCCTGGCGTCTGGATTTATTCCCGACACTGCCTACGAATTCGAAATTGTGGATTTCCCAAGCGAAGTGAGTGTTTAAAAAATGCATATATTATTATTATTATTATTATTATTATTATTATTATCATAAAGTGGTTCATGCTTGGACGGAAATAAAAATAATTCTTTTTCTGTTACAGTTCCGCAAAACCTTAGTTCAAATTCTAATAGCTAATTTCGTGATGGTTTATCTGGTTGACAGAATCTGTCGCTGGTTATTTGGCGAGGGAAAGCACGTAAAACTGTGATTAAATTGCGATTATTTAACAAATTTCATATTCAATAATCAGGATCTTACTGAAAACTAAAGAGCTCATCTACCTATTTTTCGCATACATCGACAGTCTTATTTCATACGAGTAGTTTACTATTTCTCACTTAGGTATCTAAAAGCAATAGCACAAGCACATCGTCCATAAAAAATACTCTCTGTGAAGGAAGAAAAGAGTTTATTCGGGAGCAGTTAAATTAATACCGAGAAGGACACTCCAATTGTAAATAAATAATCTCGAGTTCATTCTCAGAAAGTAAACATTTTTTAATACATTCCGTAGCGAAGCAGGAAATTATTGAAACAATTTGAAAGTGTAGAGTATACATCTTTATTTGGAACTAATAATGATTTCTGTACTTGTAACTTGTATTGGAAAATAGTGTGTGTACGATTTTTCTCACTTTGAGCGAGGACAATGAATTTTTGCAGCTTTTTGTGTGATTATTTGAAGTATGTTTGGAAATTAAATATTAGGTAGAATTCTGTAACATACGAGCGACTGAAAGTCTGAGTTATGAAGGAAAATCAGTAAAAAGTAAATGAAAATACTTTCTCTTTATACCTTCGGTATATGCGATGGAAATGTAAAAATATAAATAGGTTGTCTTATAAAGTCGAATTACATGTATCTTATTTGTATAATTTGTATTGTAAGTCAGCGATTATTACTGATTAATAAACATCATTCCTTCGTGCGGATGTTTTATCAAAATGAGATTTCTTTTTTATTTAGCGGCAATAATTAACTCACTCGGTTCAAAGATCAAAAATAGTAACAGGAGGGAAAAATATAAATTGAAGTTTAAAATGACCTTCATCATTGACCTGAAAAATCGTCATTTTCCTTCTTAAATTTTGGCTTTAAAACCAAAATTTGACCATTTTTTGAAGTTAAAAGAAATTATTTTATTGCCAAATTTCACACGTATATAATTTATCTACATTATTATAAATAATTTATTAATCAATTACTTCAAACTTAATAATAGATTTTCTATAATTTTTCATAATTTGTTTTTTTACCTGAAAAATTTGGAATTGTTGGAATTTTTATATACCCGGAAAAGCCTGGGAAGATTTTTTAAAGGCATGACAGTTTTTTGAGAGCGTGTTTAATTTTTTGGTCTTAATTGTAATATGAAATTGAATTACAATTAAAATTGATCGTTTTTAGTTAAAAATTGAAGTATCTCGTTGAAAATTCATCTTTTCACTTAAAAATTCAACAGTTTCTTTTCAATTTTTCTCTTTCTTGGCTGAAAAATCTTTCTTAGTTGAAATTTCCTCTTTTTAGGCTGAACTCAACTGTTTTCGATCAAAAATTAAACTATTTTTTGGTTTGAATATCAACTGCTAAACTTTTCTTCTAACATTTTTTAAAATGAAAATTTAATTAGTTGAAAGTTAAACCCTGTTTTTAACGTTTTTTTTTTAATTAATTTTTTCGAACTGAAAATGTGACTATCTGGTAGTTGAATATTCTACCCTTTTAATTGAGAATCGAGCTCTTTCGTTGAATATTAATTTATTTTTTTTAACTGAAAATTTAACGATTCAATTTTTATTCGAAAAATTATACTTTTTAGTTGCAGCGGTTTTTTTGTCGATATTTTTGGTTAAAAATGAAATTATTCTAGGTAAAGTTCATCATTTTAGTTGAAAATTAATTCATCACTTTCTTGGAAGAAGCAACTATTTTTTCAAACATTTTTTTTTCGTTTAAAAATTATTTGTAGGTAGATGAAAATGTAACTTCCAATTGAATATTTCATTAGTTAAGTTAAAAATTAACTTTAATTTTGTTGACTAAATATTTAACGTATTCATTTTTTGGTTGACAACTTTTTTTTTAGTTGAAAATTTATGTATAACTTTGAAAACTTTTTTTTTCGTCAACATTAGCCTTCTTGGATAAAAACTCATCTTTTTGTTTGAACATTATATTAGTTCTTTTTTTTTCGTTTGAAAATAATTTTATGGTAGCTGAAAATGTAAATGTCCTATCAATTGATTTGAAAATTCATCTCTCTGGTTGACAAATTATTATTTTTTTAGCTGAAAATTAATTTTGTTTGTTCAAAATTCGTTTTTTTTCTTCAAATTATTCTTTTTAGATGAAAACTCATCTTATTGTTTGAAATCTCAACGATTCCAGTTGATGGTTTATCATTTTAGATGAAATTGATCACTTTGCTTGAAAATAATACTGTTTTGAACATTATTTTTTTTGTAGCAACAAATATTAATGTTTGGTTGATCGTTAACTTTTTCAACGGAATATTGAACTATTCATTTTTTGGTTGGCAACTTTATCCTTCTCAGAATTTCTTCAAGATTAATCTTCTTGGTTAAAAACTCGTGGTTTTGTTTGTATATTCGTCTTTTTGATTTGAAAATTCATTTCGTTTAAAAATGTTATTTTTAGATAGAAAATTAATCTTTTTATAAATTAATATTCTCGAATGAAATTTCATATTTTTGGTTGAAAATCAAAGTATCCCAGCTAAATATTTGTCATTGTAGTTGAATATTCATCAGTTTGGTTGAAAATAAAACAACTTTGTCGAAACTTTAATTCTTTTGTTAAAATTTTATATTTTTTGTTTAAAAACTCATCCATTCCAGTTAAAAATTAGTCATTTTAGTTCAAAATTTATCACTTTGGTTGAATATTTTTTGGTGGAAAAAAAAGTTAACTGAAAATTTAATTATTCCACTTTTCAATTATTCTAGTTAAAAATTCATAATTTTAGTTCAAAATTTATCACTTTGGTTAAATATTTTTTAGTGGAAAAAAAAGGTTAACTGAAAATTTAATTCTCCCACTTTTCAATTATTCTAGTTAAAAATTCATAATTTTAGTTGAAAATTCATCATTTTATTTGATAAATAATTTCTTTTTCTGGTTGTATATTTTGTTTTTATCTAAAAATTTAATTCTTTGGTTGAACGTTAATTTTTTTAACTTAAAGTTTGATTATTCAATTTTTGGTTGACAAAATATCTTGTTTAGTTGGGGACTTTATGTATTTTGTTGAAAATTCGTCTTTAATTTTGAGTTGAAAACACAGCAGTTTAGTTGAAAATGGTTATTTTTAGATGCAAATTTAACCATTTCATTAAACATTCAAGTATTTGATTGAAAAATCTTCTTTTTCAGTAGAAATTAAATTTTTGTGTTAAAAAATGACTATTGACTGTTTTTTTTGCGTGGAAAATTATTATTTTTCACTCAAAGTTTAACTATTCCATTTTTGGTTGAAAACTGATCTTTTTAGTTAAAAAATGAATTATTTTGTTTTAAATTTGTCTTTTTTTAGTTCAAACTTAATGTATTTTGTATAAAAATCGTCTTTTTTTGTTAGAGAATTAATCTTATTGTTTGGAAATTAATTTTGTATTTGTTAAAAATTCAGTCGAAGATTCATCATTTCAGTTTAAAATTCATCACTTGGTTGAAAATTAGTTTTTTTTTGTGGGAAATTAATATTTTTAAATTGAGAATCTTAATATATTTCATTTTGGATTTTAAACTCATCTTTTTTGGTAAAAATTTTAACTGTTTGGTTGAACATAAATTTCAAAACATATATTTTTTAAGATGATAATTTATCTTGTTTGGTTTATTTTTGCGGTTAAAAATTCGATTATTCTCGTTAAAGATTTATGATTTTAGCCAGTTGATGATTCATCAATTTGGTTGAAAAACCATCAGTTCGTATTAAAATGTAACTATTTTTTAGTTGAAAATTATTTTTTTTTTTGAAAAAATGTAACTGTTTCAATTGAATATTCTAAAATTTCTTGTCGAAAATTCATCTCTTTATTTTTTTTAACGGAAAATTTGATTTCAATTTTTCGTTGACAAATTATCTTTTTTAGTTGAAAGTTTGTCTTTTTTGGTAGAAAGTATCCTTATTTAAAAAATTATTATTTTTTTTTGTTCCAAATTTAACTATTGCAGTTGAAGACTCATCATTTTAGGTAAGAAATCATCCGTAAAAATTGATCTTTTTTTAGTTAAATATTCAACTATTTTGTTGAGAATTCATGTATTTTGCTGAAACATTATCCTTTTTCACAGAAAGTGAATATTTTTGGTATTCAAATTCTTTGACTTTAAAAACGAATTCAAGAAATTATTCATTATTTTTTATGGTAGTTGTACTTAATTAATTCATAGGTTCTAATATATTTAAGAAAATTTTTAAATGTAATTTGTCAAATTTTTTTAAAGAAAAAAAATCATTATAGTAAACATGGTAAACATGGTAAAAAAATGTTTCTGCAGAATGTTGATTTTCAAATTCCAGGTCTTTTTCAGGTTTTTTAAAAGATAACTTTAAAAAAAATCTAATCCCTGCGCTGGTAGTTCCATTCCAGAAAATTTAGATTTAGAGACATTTATTGGAAGATAAAAATATCATTAACGAAGATTAATGCCATAAAATGAAACTAATGAAACTCTGACTCAAAATATTTGAAAACTTAAAGGCAATCTTTGAAAATTAATTCCTTTTTTTACTAGTTCCAATAAAATAATTAAACTACCTCCAAGAACGATAAACTAAATTTTGAAGTATTTTTAAAGCATTCATTATTTTTCAACAAATCATTGAAAAAATTATAAAATATTTCGAACGCTTGCAAAATTCAAGAAATGTAAATATTCCTTTCTGAATGAAGAATACCTTAAATTTACGAAAACATAAATTGTTAGTTTTGCCCTTGTTTTCTTTCTTACAACAAAACCGCTTTGATAAGAATTATGAGCTCTCGTAACTTTTTATGGAATGCGAGCGGCTTTCGTGATTGTCATAAATTAGCACTCGACTTTTCAAATATTTGCGTAATCATGCTTACAATCTTTTTCCATCTTTTTTATTATAATTTTTAATTGCTTGTTAATTATCAGTTTTTTTTATCAATTTTGTATTTTTAAAAGAAATTTGAAAGATTTTTTTTCAAGTTTGAATTTAAAAATTAATAAAATAATTATTCTCCATACGAATTATATTAAAGCAGAAAAAAGGATAATAAAGATCTCAACGTATCGTACTTATTTATTTGTATTTACATAACGGTTTTAAATTCTTGTTGGTTGCCAGATGACATGATCTAGTTTGTAGACTGTTATATCACCCAATTAAAGTTTTAATAATAGTGAAGGTAATGGGTATTGCATATATTAAAATGTTTCACAATATTTTTTATTAAAACCAGAGATGATTTCACAATTTTCAGATAAGAGAAGTTACAATTTTTTAATTTAGACAATTTTATAAATCATACAATTTACAATTGAATTTTTTGAAACGGGATAATTCTAGTATACTCATTTGAGAGAGTTGTACAATTTTCAATTCAGACGATTTTAATTCAAGCAATTTTAGAATTATTAATTAAAATAATTTTACAATTATTTTCAGTTATAAAAGTCATGGCATTTTAAATTTATGTATATTTTTATAATTTCTAATTGAGATAATTTTATAGTTTTCAATTCAGACAATTTTACCTTTTTCAATTTTCCAATTTTCAATTGTATTTCCTAAAAAAATGTTAAATAGGGGAAATTTAGAAGTTTTTTAATCAGGGCAGATTTGCTGTTTTGAATTTAAACATTTTCATAATTTTCAATTGAGATAATTTGATAAATTTCGAACCAGACTCCACAATTTTCGACTGGAACAGTTTTTAAATTTTCAATTGTGACAATTTTCATTGAATATGAGTATACAATTTTTTAAATGCATATTTTCAATTTAACACTATAAAACTTTACTATTTTCAAGTAAAGCAATTTTAAATTTTCTGCATAAATGGCGATTTCAGACAATTTTAATGTTATCATTTGGAATATTTTTATAATTTTCAATGAAGACCATTTTTAATTTAAACCATTTTTAAATTTTCAATTAAGACAATTTGCAATTAATACAACTTTTTTCATTTTCAATAGATACAATTTTCAATTGTCAAACCCAATTGCAACTTCTGAATAAATATTCATTTGGGACCATTTTTTCAAGTTTTTAACTGGGACATATTTGCCGTTTTGAATTTAAGCATTTTCATAAATTTCAATTGGAATAATTTTACAATTATCAAATGAGAACTTTTAATTTTCAATTGGGACATTTTTTAAATGATAAATTCAGAAATTTTTTTCATTTTTTTAGCTTTCAATTATGTCAGTTTTGCTATTTTTATTTATACAATTTTAAATTGTATTTTCGAATAAATGTCCATTTGAGATAATTTTATCATTTTCAATTTGGACAGTTTTTCCATTTAAAATGGTGACATTTTTGTAATTTTCAGTTCAAAATTTACTTTTTTTAAATTAGGATAATTTACATATGGTAATTTTGGTATTTTTTATAATTTTCAATTAAGACAATTTTCGGTTAAAACAATTTTATAATTTTAAAATTAAGTCAAGTTAAATTTTAAAATGGGACATTCATACTATTTTAAATTTCTATATATTTTTAGAATGTTCAATTAAGATCATTTTATAATTTTTAATGTAGACAATTTTGTCAATTTTAATTTTTCAGTTTAAAATTGCATTTTCTGAATAAATTTTCACTTTAGACGATTTAAAAATTTATGAATTGGGACAGTTTTTCCGGTTTGAATTTAATCCTTTTCATAACTTTCAATTGATATAATTTAAAAAAATTCAATTAGGACAAGTTTCAATAGAACAATTTTAGAATTTTCAATAAAGATAATTTCACAATTTTTAAAAGATTCAATTTCCAACTGGGACAGTCATACCATTTTAAATTTATGTATATTTTTAGAACTTTAAATAGAAATAATTTCACAATTTTCAATTCAAACAATCTTACTATTTTTATTTGTCCAATTTTCAATTCTATTTTTGAATATAATAATATTTTTACACTATTTTTTAATAATGTTTTTCATTTGAAACGATTTAAATTTTTGAATTGGCTCGTTTTTACCGTTTTGAATTTAAACATTTTCATAATTTTCAATTGCGATAATTTTACAACTTTGAAATTAGACTTTACCATTTTCTATTGGGAAAGTTTTCAAATGTTTAATTAACACAATTTTCAATAAATACGATTATACAATTTTTAATGTCATAGTTTAAAATTTTTTCATATTCAATTAAAAGAAGTTTAAATTTTTATAATTTTCAAATAAGGCAATCTTACTATTACCATTTACTATACTACTATATACCATTTTCAATTATACAATTTCCAACTATATTTTCTGACTAAATGTTCATTTTTAATATTCCTGATAATTAAGACAATTTTATAAGCTTCATTTTTTCATCTTTTAATTATGACCATTTTACCATTTTAATTGGTATAGTTTGCAATTATATTTCCTGCATAAATGTCAACTTGGGCGACATTTTATATTTAAATTTGAATTGCAAACATTTTAATTTGAGATATTATTAGAATTTTCAATTCAGAAAATCTTAAAATTATCAATTGTCAAATTTCCAACATAATATCTTGAATAAATGTTCATTTGATACAATTTTACAAACAATTCAATTGGGACAGTTTTACCATTTTAAATTGGGGCATTTTTAATATTTCCATCCGTCACAATTTACAAGTTTACCATTTTCGATAGAGACAATTTTCAATTTTACAAAAAATATAAAACCGGAAGCAACAAATGACGACTTCGAGAAAATATCCGATCTGATCAACATGCTTAATTGCGTCAGCGTACCCTTATATTCGTGATCACATTTATGTTTAGAAATAATAATGCTTATATGGAAAAGGCACGTGTGTTTACAAAATTATGCACGTGCAAGATATAATTATTTTCTAAAATAAAATATAAAAAACGACTATTTTAAAAATGGCATGCGTATTTTGTATAAGTATAGTGCTACCAAATTTTTCTTAGAAATTATAGATTCTTGAAAGTAAATCATTGTTTTCAAAACTGCAGGTGCTTAAAGTTCGAATATTCCAATTTTTTTGTTTTTATCTTGAAGGTTTCACATTTGCAGGATCTTAAGAATTTTTTAAATCCGTGAGCACATAAATCGTCAATTGCAGCGTTTTAAAATTTTTAATTGAGGCATTTTTATTTTTAGAATTTATCGTCTAAAATTTATTATTTCAATTTAGAAACTTAATACTATGTCAGCTTGGGAAACAAAAAATGATCTTAAAAGACTTTCGATTTTCAAAATTGAGATACTTTTCGAATTTTGAAGAATATAAATTTCTTTGCTACGAATTTTTTCAACTAAGAAAATTGCAAGTCTTTTCACATTTAAAACATTATTTCGTAGCTTTAGGAAACATTCTAAATATTTCTCTCTCGAGTTTTCATTTATATCACCCGGAGATTTGTTTGAATTCACAAAAAAATAAATTTTGTTTTTTTCGAAAAACATGATATTTAAACGTAGTGCCAAAGCCCATGAAGTTTGACATGTATTTCCCATAGGAAAAACATACCTAATTTTTTGTGCATGAGTGAAAAAATGGGGTTTGCGAGTTTCTGGCGCTAATTATGATTTATTATGCTTTTTTTTAATGCAAATTGTTTCTAATATATAAAATACTACTTTATACTAATAATTATATTTTTAAATAAATTGTTTAAACAATTTATTATTGTTTTTATCAATTTTCTCTTAGAACAGAGATAGAAAGTCACGGTTTTTTTCCAAACTAATTTGACTTTTTATCGAATTTCTACTTAGCGTGAGTTAATAATTAGTATTTCAATTCAGCAAAAATAATTATTTAAGCAAATTATTATTGTTCATAACTATCTCATTCTTTATCAATGCTAGAAAATTGCGGTTTCTTTTTAAAAATTTTAACTTTTTACCCACTTATAACTTAGTACAGCAATAAATAATGCAAGTGAACATAAAAATTGCTTGAAAATTGTTTATAACTATCTTCTCTTAGAGTAATGCTAGAAAGCTACTTTTTTCGGAAATCTTTAGATTTGTTTTCACTTTTTAGTTATGAACAAATAATAAGTGAACTTCAACAAGAATTTTCTTTGATAGTTTTGTGTTTTTTTAAAGTGAATTAATATTGTTCTTCTCCCAATATTAAAAGAAAATGATTTAAACAAAAAAGTTATCTTGAACAAGACACAAAAACAAAGAATGAAATTATTAGGAGTATGTGGGAGGACTAGGCCTTTGTAAATGAGTCGTAAACATTTTTTTTTTTTAATTACAACAAGAAGTTTATTGCAAAGCGTATAAAAAGAAAAATGGTTGAATCCAACTGTTTTTGATTTGAAATAAAAATATTTTTGTTGTGTTTAAATATCAACTATTACATTTTTCGCTGAAAATTAATTTTGTTTGTTATTCAACTACTGGGTGAAATTTGAACAACTTTGTTGAAAATGCATTTTTTTTGTGGAGGATTCATCATTCTAATTTAAAATCCATATAAATTTTCAACTATAATAATTAATGATGAATTTTTTTACTAAAAGGTTGAATTTTCAACTAAAGAAGATACATTTTCAGCCAAACGCAGAAAATTTAAATTTTCAATTACAAAAACTAATTTTCCATAAGGAAAAGAACTTCCAACATAATATTCAGTTAATTTTTTAACCAAATTAATAATATTTTAACTATAATGAGGGATCTTCAATAAAAGATGAATTTTAAATCAAATAGTTTAATTTTCGACCAAACATGAGTTTTTAACCATTTAGTTGAAGTTTCAACTGAAAAAAATAAATTTTAATTAAAAAACAGATTAATTAGAATTGCAGTTAAAAACTTAATTTTCAACAAGAAAAGAACTTAGCAAAATAGGTATCTAATTTTTTAACCAAAGAAATACATTTTTAACTATGATAATGCATCTTCAATAATGAAATGAATTTTTAACAAAATAGTTGAATTTTCGATCAAACACTAGTGAAACAAGTTCATTAAAAAAAAACAACTTTCAACAAAATTGTTAAAGTTTTAACCTAAATGAATTTCCAAATAAAATGAGAAATCTCTATCCAAAAAAATTAATTTTTAACCGAGAAGATGTCTTTAACAAAATGTATGAATTTCGAACCAAATAGTTGAATTTTTAACTAAAGAAGATAAATTTTCAAACAAATGTGAAATAGTTAAATTGTTAACGGAAGAGGTAAACTTATAATAATGAAGCTCCAATAGAAAAATAAATAATAAATTTAAAACCAAATAGTTGAATTTCCTACCAAAAAGATGAATTTTCAATCAGATATGTAGTTGAATTTACAATTAAAGAAGGCAATTTTTCAACTTAAGATGGAATAGTTAAATTTTAAATTAAAAAAATTAACGTTCAACAAAAAAAAAGTATTTTGAAAAAAATACCTAATTTTTTAAAGAAAAAAAATGAATTTTCAAGTATAATGATGGATCTTCAACATAAACATTAATTTTAAACCAAATATGTAGTTGAATTTTTAACCAAAGGATTACTTTTCTACCAAAACGATCAATTTAGAACAAAATACATCAATTTTAAACTAAAAAAGGTCAATTTTCACCCAAAAATTGAATAGTTGTATTTTTGGTAAGAAATTGTTAACAAAGAAACTAAATTTTAAACAAAATGATTGCATTTTTAATCAAAGAAATTAATTTTCAACTAAATGATGAATCGTTGATAATAAAATTCATTTACAACCAAATAATTCAATTTTTCAATTAAATAATGATATTTTCAGTAACAAAAATGATTAGAAATAAATTCTTTAAACAATTATGTTTGTTAACTTGAATCAATGGATGCGTTACTCTAAGTAAAACGTTGACAAAAAAAGGAACATTTCAGAAAAAACGCAAATATCTAGCATTACTATGAGAGAAAATAGTGATAAACAATGATCATTTGTTTAAAGAATTTTTTTGTTCAATTTAATTATTTTTGACCTCGCTCCAAGTGAAAAGTGCATAAAAATCTAAATATTTCAGAAAGAACCTCAAATTTTTTGCTTTATTCAAAGGTAATATTATTAAAAATGAAAACAATTTATTTAAGCAATTATGTTTCTTTACTTGAACTAATTTTTACCTCATTCTGAGGGAAAATTTGACAGGCATTGGAAAATAAAAATAGAAAGGTGGTTATAAATAATAATCATCATTTGTTTAAGGAATTATGTTAATTAAATTGCATTAATTTCTATCTCGCTTTAAGTGAAAAGTAAACAAAAACTTTAATATTTCTCGAAAAACCGCAACTTTCTAGTATTATTAAAGAGAATGTTATTTTTAAATTGTTTAAACCACTATGTATAAGAGAAAATGGCTAAAAAATTAACAAATTGTTTAAACAATTTATTCGGATACGATTATCAGTAAAAAGTAGTAATTTAGGCATTAAAAAGAATTTGTATTTATAAAACCATTATAAAATCATAATTATCGCCAAAAACTCGTAAAAACCAACTTTTCTCGTATGGGGTTTTTTATGGGGGTAATGTTTAGAAAAAAATATTTATTTGTATTCTATAGATAATTGTACAGAACAATGTTGAGATTCCACTGGATTCGCCTAATATTTAAGATTCTGAATAACATTTACAAAAATGTCCCTTTAGCGAAACCTCTAAATATAATTTTTTTTTAAAGCACATTTATTTTTTTGAGGCTCCTATTATTATCCATGTTAACAAAATTTAAGAATTGTCATTCTGAATAGTCTAGAGGAAGGTCAAACGTATTCTTTTTTTATTATGAATTGGGAATCGTAAGTAGGGAAACCAAGGCGCGTCGACCGAGCGATCAGAGTGAACCGGTTACAGTCGTGACTCGTCGTCTGTCCTGTGTTTGTTGCATTTTAAGTACTGGCAGCTCGGATCTAAAATCGTAACAGATGCTCACTTCTTTCCCTTCTCTTCCAATTATTTTAATCCACAAAAACAAAGTCAACAAAATAAAAATGTCCCCACTCATAAAATTCGTAAGTCCCTTATTCATTTCCCATCTCTGTTATAAATATTGAATAAAAATTTAAAAGTGAGTGGAAACTGCTGGTAAATTCACCTTTATTTTCAATTACAAACAAAAATTTTTGTCAACACCACAAAAAGAAAAATGTTTCAAAGTTTATTGTTTTGCGTTTCTTGAACCTTGGTTGTCAGGAAATTTGAATTTCTAATCAGTTCATTCATTTCAGTGAACTCTAAAAAGGAAAGCTCTTTTTTTTATTTGAATTTTTCAATCAGTGAGATTTATAAATTATATTATTACTATTATTATTAAACTGTTTTTTATATGTAAAAATAAGAAAAAGTGCCAATAGTGAATTTGCTGTTGAAGAGAATAGTAAACACGTGGCTTTATTTGTTTAGAGTGATAAGATTACTTTTCTGTTAAGTGAAACTTGTGAGATTTAGTGATAGTAGAATAGAAAAAATAAGTTCAGTGATAAGTTCGCCTTCGTTTGGAGGAAGCTGGTTGTTGGATCGTCTACTAAATTTAAAGAGGATCTATTTATAAGGTAAATGAGAGTGTATCTTTTAGTTTCTGTCATATGAGCTAAACGTGGTGAATTATCTTTTGGTGCAAGATGAAAAAACTTGACCATTCATTATCTCTTATCAGGAATTTAATAATTTTCCCTGATAACAGGCCGATAGAAAATTAGAGAAGATTTAAATTTTAAATACACATTTTGTCTTATAAAAATTAGAATAACATTTTCTTCTGTTTAGATTTTTATCTTCTTTTTTTTTTAAATTTATTTTAGGGGCAACCTCCCTAAAATGGATAATTCCTTATACGGTAGATAATAATTATTTAAAAATATTAATGTATGTAAAATAATTGAATTTAATTAAAAGTTAAGACACTATACGTATTAATAATTCGAAATTAAAGTTAATAATTTTTCTTTTATTTGTTCTATTAATTAATGATTATTCATCGTATTAATGATTTTGCTTTAAAATGTTTAAGAAAGTATTCCAAGACCTTTTTAAATTTTAATTTAAAATGAATTTAACAACTTTGTAATTTGAATGTAAAATCGTTAAATCAACAAAGTCAGCATTGCTGTAAGTAAACAAAGCCGTTTACTTAGTTATGAAACCTTAAATGAAACTCGTTTATGTTAATTGCTCGGACGTGTTTCTGAGTAACTGTAATTAGCCATCTCTTTTAGTTCTAAAAAAAAGATTTTTAAAAGTCTAGTTGAAGTGAATCTTAAAAAGGTATTACGGAAGTTCAATAAAAAAATTTCAATATTTAATTAAAATGCTAACAGAATATACGCTGCATATAACAAACTTTATTACATCAAAAATAATAATGAATCCTTTATTCTAAATAATTTTGAATTTTATAAGAAAATTATATATTTTCTGTTACTCAATTATATATTAGAGCGGGCCGAAATTTTTTTTATTAATTAGATTAATTGCTACTAGCACTTCACTTTTGTTAAAATGTGCCTAAAGTTATAAAAAAAAATTCTTGTCTATTTTTGGTGCTCTTTTTATTAAAATAAAGAAATACATAATATATAATACAAAATGTACAAAAAATTAGAAATTAAAAAAAAAAGTTAATCAATTTGCCAAATAACGAGAAATTTTTTAATTTTAATTTGTTCCTAATACTGCAAAGAAACTTTGAAGTTAGTGTCATGCCAAAAATCGGATCTCTGAAGAAAAGTTTTTCTATGATTTTAAGAAACTGATGATATTATTTCAAAGAAAAAACATTATTTTCAATGAAGAAATGTTTAAACTTACGAAAAAAATTATTTTAACCATGTTTTTTTCATTTGAATTTTTTCTTACTAACGCTTTTCACCAACTTTTGAAAAATGATTGAATTTGAACCAATGATGGCTAGTTTTTTGAGGAAAAGATTCTCTGCTGTTTCCAATTTTTAAAGTAAATTTGTCTGTGGCTGAAATGGTTAAAACATCTTTTTTTTTGTAAAATTGAAAAACAAATTAAATAAATTGGAAGACAAACTTTCTCCGAAAAAAATATTGTTAAAATAACAATCTTTCTTAAGTTAATATATTTCATTACATTTTTTTGTAAGACATGACTGATAATATCATTTCAATTCTCAAAATCATAGAACATTGTTTTCCTTCAGAGACCTGATATTTGGCAGGGACGAAAGATTCAGGCTTAACGTGGAATAATTATTTTGATTGTCGATTTTTATGTTTTTGCTATAATTTTTAATTTTTGAAACCTATTGCTCTTATTCAATTTTATATAAATAAACTCTCGGGAAGGAATCCATTGTTCTTCATAATGAAAATGGTAAATTATACTGAAATTTTATTGAAATTGAAATGAACAACTGGCCTGCGATGTAACTTTAATAAACGAACACATAAATTTGCGTTATCTTGTCTTCAAGAAAGCTATAAAAATGAAATCTGGAAAGTTTAAAAGTTTTGATATTCAAGCTTGCTCATCGATAACCAAAGCACTTATCCGCTTCCTACCTTAACGACATTTTTTTATCATACCAAATTTCACACGAAATGAGATATCGAGCTCAAAGATTGGAAAAATAAAGAAAATAAACTGAAGAAGCTTACGGTAAAAAGAGTCGGTAAGGTAGGAATCGGATAAGTCTCACATACCGACATTTTTTTGCAGAAACTTAATCCCAAATGAGACATCGAGTTGAAAATTTGGGAAATTAAATAAAAGGCAGCTAGGAACGCTTGTATCCTAGATTTTTAAATTAAAAAAAAAAAAAACCAAGACCAAAAATATTTTTTTCTCGTAATTATAAAAATTTAGGTCTACAGTTAAAAGAAACACGTTAGAACGTTTGTGTAGTCACTACACAAACTTTCTAACGTGGTTTTTATTTAATTTCATGAACTTTCAACTCGATATCTCATTTCGTGTTGATGTGAGTTCTTGCGAAAAAAGTGTCGGTAACATAGGAATAAAGTAATTATTACATAACCTTACGGCCATGTACCCGGCAATAAGCGCTGAATAGAGAAAAATTAATATTTTCATATTTCAGCGTAAAAGTGAAGATTATTCTATTTTTTTTAATTTTAATTTTAATTTATTTCTATTTCCATAGCGGCCGCCGCACAGTTTACCATTCCCCAAAAGAGATCTTATAGAGATGTCTTGCGTATTCCCCAAAAGTGTAATATTTTGAGATTATTTAATTCCATCTAATAAGATCAAAAAATACGTGTAATAAATTGTTTTAGCTTCTTCAATTGGAATATAAGTATTGAAATTTGTATTTTAATCAATTCAAGTCTGCCTCTCTAGAGTTGAAATTATTTTAATACACACATTTAATTAGATTTCTGCAATGCGTTTTTAATACTTCTAAATAAATTACTAAAATATGAATAAATAAAAAATCAAATATTTTTCGAATTGAGAAGTTATAAAAATATTTAATAATGAAAAATAGGTTAAATAATGCTTCCGTTAAATTTTACTAAGTCGATTTAGAGGAATAGATTGGCACTTTTTCAGTCCCCGTTAGGAATACAAATTCTTAATTTTTCTGAATTTAACTCTTATTACCGGGTAACGAGTTATTTCTTTTCGCCATCTTTCTGTCCACACAAAATAAGATATCGAGTTGAAAATTTGGGTATGTAAATAAAAGGCATAAGGGAACGTTCTTCTTCTAATAAGCTCATAAACTTTTATAACATTAAACAAAAAAATTATTTTGCAAAAAAAAGTTGATAATTATAAACATTTTAGAGCAGATAAACGTTCCTTAGTGCTTCTTATTTGCATACCCGAATTTTCAACTTGATATCTAATTTCATGTAGAAAGAAGGATGGCGAAGAATGTCGGGAAGGTAGGACTCTGTTCGTAAAGCACACGTTACATAGCCTTGAGGTAAATTTTTTTAGGATGAAGTTTTTTTATTTATACTCACATGAATTCCTATCATTTTCATAATTAGGTTGATTTTTACCATGAAAAATATCTGATATTTTTATTCAAGGGAAGGGATACCTTTTAATTAATTAGGGTTTACCTTTTAATAATTTAAAAAATGACGAGGTCAGTAATGCAGCGATCAAATGTTGTTATTAATTATTTAAAACAAAAATCAGTTATGTACCTTCGTTTTCATATAATTTCACAAAGTTTCAGTAAGAAATGTTTATATCCTGGTTCTGTTCTATGCAAACTGGTTCATATCCGTGCTAAATAGTTTCATTTTTATAACATTTACTGACAGCAGATAGTCGAGTCAGTATAGCAAATAATCCTGTTAAGTCGGTAAAGATTTCCAAATAAATTAAAACCAACGCTGTTTATCTTATCTACTTTAATATTGATTTACAGAAGATGGTGACCCTAGACCAGAGGGCCTACTTCCATTGGGCGGACTGGTTAGTTTTTGGTACGATGCTTTCAATTTCAGCAGCAGCTGGAATTTGGCACTTCAAAAAGGCCCAAAAGTCAAATACAGAAGATTATTTACTCGGAGGAAAGGGCATGAGTCTCTTTCCAGTCTCTGCTTCCTTAATAGCAAGGTAAAGACTCTAAAAGAGTGCCCTGGTATTTATCGATCATCGGTCACTCCGATTGTTCTTTTCCACGCTGAAAGGGTTCGTATCCAAGCTAAAAGTCGCCTCTAAGCTTAAAATCTGAAACATTTTAGCATGGACTTTAACCCATTTATCATGGAAAAGAACCAACCAGACTATTAAATGCCGGTAAGTGTCGATAATGGGATCTACTATGGTTTTAATGTGCTATTATAAATGGAGACATTAACGATTGCAGTTTCATATCAGGAATCACGATACTTGGAACTCCAGCAGAAGTTTACAACTTTGGAACTCAATATTGGATAACAATTGTTTCAATATTCTTCGCTGGAGTTGTAGTTGCACACGTTTACCTTCCGGTTTTTTATACCTTAAAACTCAGTTCTGCTTATGAGGTTTGTAGATATTTGATAGAAAAAACGTATTTTGAATAGGAAAGTTTTATTTGTTTTAATTTATTATTTTTATTTTCAGTACCTCGAACTGAGATTTAATCCCGGTGTGAGAATTTTGATATCTCTTATTTTCGTCGTCGATGTGGTAAGAATAAATTTATATAGATTGCAGAAATTTAATAACAAAACAAAAGCGGAAAATTTTAAAAAAAAATTCATATTTAAAAACAAATTTTTATCCACTTTTGAATAATGCCAAATATTTTATTTGAAGAGAAATGAATATGAGGTCATTGTACTACAAATTAGCATAATCAGACCCATCTGCGAATGCAAATAAAGAGAGTTGAATTAATGCATCATATTTCCTTTGTAGTTTATACTACAAGGGTTTGTAGCTCCCGAAAATGTTGAGAGCAACTTTACAATTTTAATTTTAATTTTGAATAAAAACTTTCTTTTATTATTACCAATGTGCGAAAAAAATGTGTGAAAAAATTAATATCTTTTCTCAGATTTTTTTTTTGAAAACTAACAACAACTTTTCGTTTCAAAATAAGCATACAGGTTCGGAAATTTAGTAAGGAACTAGATGAAATACTTGTTTAAGTTAGGGATTGCCCATAAACTACGTTACTAATTTGAGGTGGAGGGGATAATCACGCCAAAAACTACTCATGTTTTCAAGAAACTTAGCATTTTTCTTGATTGTTCGTTCAAATTTCTGTTTCGGTTAAAATTTTACGATTTGATCAAAAATTAAATTAATTTCTTGAAAATGGAACTTTTTTGTTATAATCTCATCTCTTTTTGGTGAAAAATTCAAATCTTGAAATCTTTTTCTCGAAAAAATAAGCCATCATTTATTAAAATTCAATCGTTTTTTAAACATTGGAAAAAAACATTAGCAAGAAAAATTCAATTGCAAAAAAACATTTTAAAAATAATTTTTTTCTCAAGTTTAAACAAATTTTCACTCAAAATAATGTTTTTTCTTTGAAATGATATCATCATGCGCAGCAATATTATTTTGCTTCTTAAAATCTTAGAAAAACTGTTCTCAGAGATCTGATTTTTGGGCGACACTAACTGAAAAGTTTCTTAATAACAATAGGAAAAAATTTAAATAAAAAATTTCAAAAATGTTTCCCCATTCGGCAAATCGATTCAAAATTTTAAGATTTTTATGTTTGTCATTTTTTGTGTATGAAATTTTTTTTTCACTTGGTTGTTGTTGAAGTTTACAGAAACAAATAAACTTATACGGGAAAAAGATTTTTTTTTAGTTGAACTATTTGTATATTTTTTAGTCAAAAATTCATGTATTGTGATGAAATCTCGTGTTTTTAGTAGAAATTTAATTTTCTCAGTTAAAAATGAATGTTTTTCATTACAAATTCCTCAGTTTGGTTTCAACTTTAAATATTTTGTTGAAAGTTGATCTATTTTATTAAAAATGATTTTTTTGCTGTTGTAAAGATACATAATTTTAATTGAAAATTCACGTTTAGAGTAGAACATTTAACAAGTTTTTTATTTTTTTGGTTTAAACTGAAAATATAACTATTTCGTTATTGGCTGAAAATTTATATTTTTAATTTAAAATTGATATTTTCTATTTTTAAAGTCAACTATTTGATTAAAAATTAATGCCCTCTGTTGAGGATTCAAGTATTTTTTTGAAAATTCGCCTTTTTTGGTTGAATTCAACTTTTTTTCAATTCAAATTAAAATAGGTTTTCGTTAATGTATCAAGTAGTACAGGTTTCCCTGAGAAATCATCTTTTGGCATGAAAATTCAACAATTTGGTAGACAATTAAAGTACATAGTTGAAAATGAACCTTTTTGTTACAAATTCTTACTTTCGGGTTAAAAGTTAAATTGTTTTGTAGAAAATGCATATCTTCGTTTGAAGATTCTTATCTTCATTTTTTGGTGAAAATTCATCTATTTTGGTAGAAACTTATATGATTAAGAATAAACTATTTATTGGGAAAAGTAGCTTCTTGGTAGAAAATTAACTTTTTTGTTAAAAATTCATCTTTTTGGCTGTAGATTCAACAATTTTGTTAAAAACTCGTCTCTTTTGGTTCAATTTAGCGGGAAGAAAATTAATTTTTTCGACGAAAATTAATTTTTAAAACCGAAAATGTAACTGTTACATTTTTAGTTGAAAACGTATTTATTTTAATTGAAAAATTATAATTTTAGTTGAAAATTTAACTATTTTGTCATATTTTTGATTGAAAATTCGTGATTTCAAGTAAAAAATTTATCTTCTTTTTGAAAAATTTGTCTTATTGGCTGTGGATTTCACTATTTTGTTAAAATTATTATTCTTTGGGTCAATTTAACTGATAGAAAATGAGTTTTTCTTGTTTCTTGAAATTGCAACTATTCCATTTTTGTGTAAAAAAAATTATTATTATTTTGAAAGTTCAACTAATTGGTAGAAAATTTACTTTTTTGTTGAAAATTATACTTCTTTTTAGAAAAATCATTATTTTAGTAGAAGGTTCAATTATTTTCTTAAAACTTCATATTTTTTAATTGAATTCAACCAGTTGAATATATTATATTATTGGATTGGAAATTCATCTCTCTTTTTCAGTAGAATATATAACTGTTTTGTTGAAAATTCATCCGTTTGGACTAAAAATTCTAATATCTATACATAATATACGAAATATTAAATTTTTCGTTGAGAATTTATATGTTTTTGTTTGACAACTGAACTACACTTGGTTACAAATTTAACTATTTTTTTGAAAATTTAATTATTTTGTTAACATTTCAACTATTTATCAACGAGGGGGACGTGTACAAAATATCCCCAAATTTTTCATTTATAGTTTATGGATGACCCCTTATAGTTTTGAGTTTAATAATTTTAGTAGATGTAAATGTAATATTTTTACTTAATTTCAGGTGCTGTACCAATCGATTGTGATTTACGTTCCAGCCTTAGCTTTAAATCAAGGTAAAATTTTCTTCGCAATAAACAAAAAAATTAACTTGTTTTTTACCTTAGAGACGATATAAATTATGCTGATATTGATCTTTGCAGTGAGCGGAATAAACGTCCACTTAATCGGTACAATAGTCTGTCTGACATGCGTGTTTTACACTGTCTTGGTGAGTATCCAGATTTATTAACATCAATAAAGATGCAATTGAATTTCATTTGGCCCTGAACAGATTTTTATAACATAAACAAGATGCAAATCAATTTGTCTCAAGATTCAGATGAGCTTTTTATTTTTAACGGGAAGATACTTAGCATTAAATAATATGGGTTTGTTATAAAAAAAAGTTATTTATTTTTTTATTGATTTAAAGTTACACTTGAGGAATCACAGTTTTCGAAAGCGCCTCTGTAAGTCCGCGAACCCCTGAAAAAATTTAAAGTAACTGCATAAAGTAAGTTTTAACTAATTTATTAAAAAAATTTTGTTTATTATTTTAAACCTACTATCGATTTTTATTCTCCAATAGTAGTTTATTTGAAACGAGTTTTCTAATCTGTCGATAGTCTCTTCATTTTTATAGTCCAGGGAAAGCATGGCTTCGTTTATATTTTGGTATCTGATGCTAATATTGTAAGGAAATATTAAGTTTCTTAATTCAATTATAAATCAGGAAATCGAACAATAAAAAGGATACAATGTTTTATAATAATCATAGACTTCTTGAGCCCAAATAAGAAGTTTTTCCAATTTTGGAAAAACTGGTGACCCACTAACAAGTTCTTCAATCTCTGAATCCTTTAAGGAAATATTGCTTCTAGCTTCTTCCAAGCGCATCAACTTATTTTTCAATTCCTTTCAGAAAAATGGATAATCAATAATATATTATAAAATAAAAGAATCTATGAAGCAGAACTTTGTATAAGTTTTATAAACATGTTTCCAAACCTGATTAATGCAATTCAGTCGGGCTAAAAGATTTCCGAGTAGAGTCATTTCTTCCTGGATACCGCGGATAAGCTTCAAAATCAACTTTTCTCGTAGACCAGCGATTTTAAAGATTTCCTGTTTATCGGTTTCAATACTACAACAATTTTTAATGTTGGTAAAGCTACACAGCTATAGGTGCGATAGAATACTACTGCGCAGATTTAAGTGCCATAGAATTGTACTGCGCATGCATACATAATAAGTGCGATACAGTATCACTGTGCATTCTTAGGACAGGAAGAACTCTACTGTGCACATATAAATATTATAGAACGCTACTGCGCAGTCGCACTATCCTTGTGAATGTACTGCGCACCCGTTAATTCGGTAGAACTCGACTGCGCAGATTTAAAACTCACAGAGCGCTATTGCGCATCTATACAATCCATATAAATCTACTGCGCAATCGTAAATGCGGTAGAACTGTACAGCACAGCCATAAATATGGCAAAGATCTACTACGCAACCGACATAATTTTTGTGATTTAACAATATTTAAATTGCGTTACAAATTAATAATCATAACGTTTGGTTGCATTTAAATAAAATGAATTCAGTTAAATTTATGTTTTTGTGTAGAAATTTTCAGAGAATCCGAATGTAACACTCCCAATCTTTTATTTTAACTCATTCAAGCTTTTTTTTACTTTCTCTGATGAACTCTATGGATTAAAAAACACAATTCCCAACAAATGATTTTTATGTTTTGTTTAAACTTATTTTAAACTCTGCAAAATATTATTTTTAGACAATATTATATATAAAACAATTTTAATTTACAGAACAAAAAAATATTAATTTCCAATTATATAATAATGCTTGCAATTTTCCTTTTAGTAGTAGTATTTTTGTCTTCCAAAGGGTTACCCTCTCTTCAAAATACGCCACTGGGCACAGTATTGCACATTATATAAAATCCGTTTATAAAAGTACAAAACCCAAAATACCGTTCTTTACTCATAATAGAATGAAAAATAGATTTTGTATTATTACTTGTAATAAGATATCAACATAGTATTGTTTTATCGTTCTTTAGTTTTGCAATTGAAATATAAAATAACACTTAACCTTAAATTACCTGTTGACGAGTCTCAATTGTTGACATCGGTTTTTCAGAGCTCGAATTACTTCTTTCGCACTTTTACACAAATCATTCCATGTATCGTCCACATTTTTTAGATACGAAAAATAATTAACAATACACTTTTTCACCACTTTTTTCATTTCTATAGCAATTTTTATTGTTTTTTCATTCTTTTGGCAGCCTTTTAATTCTTCCGCATGCGCATGCGCATACGGCATGCAACGCACGTGTCAGGGTACAGCTGTAACAATTAATACCTTAGTTATATAATTTTTATTGTCTTATGCATAAACATTATGTAATCATATTTGTAGTAGGTAGTTGATTATCAATGTTTCTCGGGTTTAGATTTTATCTTCTTTTTCTTCCTTAGGTTATTAAGATCGCAATACGTAATTCTAACTCTATATTTTCAAAAGTCTAAAATCTCATCAATGTCAAATTTCAAGCAAATTCTCCAAAGTGGAAATTAAAACATGTAAGATTGAAAAATTTTAAACAGAATAATCACTTGTTGCACAATTATTCTACAATTAAATTAAATACGAATTATTGTTTTTTAAACAAGTATTGTACTATAAAATAAAAATAGTATTATTGTATCAAAAATGATACAATAAATTATTGTGCAATAAAATAAAAAACGAATTTTTGTAATTAAACTTGAATCATAAAATAAAATACAAATTATTGTATTTAAAACTGTAGAATTATTTTTAAGAAAATAAAATAGGGATTATCGTTCTGAAGTGGTACAATTGTTTTATTTCAAATTGTATGAGAAAATTAAGTACAAATAATCATATGTGAAATCATACAATTTAAAATTGTAAAATTATTATTTTTTTAAAACGTCGGATTTTCGCCTAATAAAGTGAAACACCAATCATATTTTTAATCGCCCCACTAACTATTTTATTAAAATAATAGTTTTCTTTTATTTTAAGAAGTCGTACTTGAAATCTTAAATTAACTTTTACATTACAAATTGTGAAATTATTTTACAATAAAATAAAATACCATTTGTCGTGTTTAGAATCGTAAAATTGGTCTATATGAAACTGGATAATATGATTGGATAATAAAATAAAATAGGAATTATTGTCTATAAAATACAATTATTGTAAAATAAAATAAAATTTTAAGAAAAATAAAACTTTTGACTTTGACATGAAGTACGAATGAAGGTAATTAAAATCTTACAATTATTGTAGTTGAAATCATACTATTATTGTATTTAAATTGGTACAATTATTATCTAATAAAGTAAAATACAAGTTATTTTATTTTTAACTATCCAATCGACCGTTCAAGTACAATAATAGTATTCTTGCTCTTTCAGATGTCACTTGTTTTTCATTTGTTCTTCATGATGTTTTGTACAAAACATATGAAAATTAATAACTGACTTTTTAACATGGAAGAACACCGTTTTTGCAAGCAACCTCTCAATTATTTTACAATAAAATAAAGTACATATTATTGTATTTTAAATTGGTCGTTTATTTTACAAAAAAAAAACAATTATTGTATTCAACATTGCACAATATTATTACTGAATAAAATAATATACAAATTGCGGTCTTCAAAATCGAACGATAAAATACAAATTATTCTATTTGAAACTTTACAATTATTGTAAAATAAAATAAAATAAGTATTTTCATATCTAAATTGATAAAATAATTTTATTAAAAAATGTGCAATAGAATTAAATGCACATTATCCTATTTAAAAACGAGTACAATTATTGTATTTTAAATTGTACAATGATTATTTTTTAAACTGCACCATTATTTTCTGACCAAATAAAAAACCAAAATGTCTATTCTTAATTTTGAAATTGACCGTTCGTGTAGAATCAAACTTTTGATTTGTTCTTTATGAAGTTTTTTACAAAACAAATGAAAATCCGTTATTGCAATTAGGCGCTCAATTATTATACAATGCAAAATACAATTTATCGCACTTCAAATCATATAATTATTTCATTAAAAATTGTAAATTTATTTTACAATAAAATAGAGTAAAAATTATTGTATTTTATATGGTCAAATTATCTCACAATAAAATCAAGTACAATTTACTGTATTTTGTATTGTTTGATTATTTTACAAAAAATAAAATATAAATTATTGCATATTTGAAATTGAAGATTTGAAGTTTGAAAAAATCTTAGCTCCTAAGCGGAATCTAATAAAGGGCAACAAAGTTTGATTAGAAATATTTTTCCAGATATGAGGAAATGGATGTGGTAGTTGATAATTACAAAGTTAAACTGTTCCGCAAGTCGGAGCAGGCTCGACTGTGGATTGCGATGAAAAATGTAATCTCCAATTTAAATAAGAACACAAATTTACTCCAAGATATTGAGTTTTTTAATGAAAATAAATAAGGTTTCGTCTAAAAAAGTTATTACCAAGTCCGAGTAAATATTGCAAGAATCTTCAGGTTACAATTTCACAGGTTTTAAAAATGGAAGTGTCTATACGCGTACCGAAAAAGTTCAGCTATACGTATGGAAATTTCGGTACAAATAGGCCCTTTTCCAACTCCCTCTTTTCGTACCCAAAAAATTTGGCTACTTTTACGAAAATTACGGTGCACTTAACCACGACCTTTCAAAATCGGTTTTCGGTAAATATAATAATAATTGATATAAAAATAATAATAATTGAATAATTAAATATGTTATTAATGCATTAATAAAAATTTTACTGCATTAAATTCGAGCAAATCTTTTTATCACAGCGTGTATTTGATTTTTAAAGATTTTTATTGTTGCAATTAATCCATGTTCAGAAAAGTGTTTTGGTTATGTAGTTCTGCATTGCCACTCTTCAATTGTGCAATTGTTTTACAATAAACTAAAATATAAATTATTGTATTTAATACTGTACAATTATTATTGAATAAAATAAAATACAAATGATCGTATATAGTGAAATTACTGTATTTGAAATTATACGATTATTGTTTTAAAAGTTGTATAGTTATTGTCTGAAAAATACTAATTATGTTACTTTTTATTGTCGAATTAAACAGTAGGATGCAATAACGGTGTTCTTGCATTTGCAGAATTTACTTGTTTTCATTTGTCCTGCACGAAGTTGTGTAGAAAACAAATGAAAATTAAGCAAATTAAGTGACGCCTAAAAATGGAAGAATATCGTAGAAGAAAATCTTTTATTATTGTATTCAAAATAGACCAGCAAAATAAAATATAAGTTATCATATTTGAAATCGAACAACTTTTGTATAATTATTGTATTCAAAATAGGGCAATTGTGGTACAATAATGGTATATTAAAATAAAATACAAATTATTGTTGTACAATTATTGTACATTAAAGTAAAATAAAAATAATTGAGTTTGAAATTGTACAATTATTGTAAATTTTATAATAAGTAACTTTCAACATCAATTGGTGAATATTTAAACCTAAATAAAAATATTGTTTCTATATGGTGGTATTGGGTTGAAAAGTTTGTTGAAGGAAAGACAATGGGGTTGCTTCAGAAACTTGCATAGCTTCTCGCGACTATCATAACATTGTTGTTCTCGCATCACAAATCTGGTAAACAATTTGCAAAAGATTCATTCATCCGTGATAAATTCTCGTTAATAGGGGCTTAACAAATTGCTCGGATAATTACATGCGAAACTCATTAATCACCTCAGAGTCGGCTTTTGTGACGCAGCCTCTCGACATGATTCACCATTGTTTCTCTGCATCCATTGTGAGCACTTGGTTTCCGTCCATAAATATATCAGTCTGTTTGACAGACCTTTCACTTTTAAAAGATTTAATTCTTGCAAGTTCCAAATTTTCAATTTAATAAACCCTCTTTTTAATCATAGATTCCTCTTGCCAGCATTTACCGACATCTCGAACTTTCAATGGTTCGTGCCTGTGCTGAATTCTAGAAATTTCGAAAACTTAGTACAGACAGGAACCTCTGTTGTCCGTAAATTTCGGAAACAGAAATTATTTATGTTTTCAGGGCGGACTAAGAGCAGTCGTTTGGACTGATGCTCTTCAAGTAACTGTGATGGTAACGGCTGTGATAACTGTGACTATAATAGGAACCTACCATATCGGTGGACCTTCAGAAGTTTGGCAAAAAGCCTTGGACGTTAACAGAATTCAGTTCCTTAAGTAATTAGAATAAATTATATGAAAAATAATATATTAATGGGCGTTTTCTAAAAAACACACACACATTTCAGGTAACGCTCATTAATTAGCTACGAATGATTTTTGGAAATTACAGCACCCCCCCCCCCCCATTATTACCTACGATTTTATATTTTTACTCAATATATCAATGATTTCAAATGATTTGAAGGGATATCGAGAGAATAAAAAAATTTCTAATGCTTTCAAAGGATTTCAACATTTAAGAAGGGTATTTCGAACGATTCCAAAGAAACACGAGAGGTTTCTCAGGTGTGAAAAGATGTTTAAATGCTTCAAGAGTTTGAAGAAATTACCTTGTAAACTTACAGAGAGAATTTTAAGTTTTTAAGAGATTTTACAAGATTTCAACGGAGTTTGAGAATTTTAAAGGAACTCTGAGGAATAAAGAACGATTTCAGTGGATTATAAAGGATTTTAAGCAATCTCGAAATATCCCAAAAGAAATCAAGGCATTTCGAAGAATTTTTTGGAGATTTCAAGGGATTTGAAGAAATTTCGAAATATTTCAAAAAAATACAAGGATATGAGTAGATTTTATTGGGATTTTAAAGATTTAAAGGGATTTAAGAATATGTTAAAGGATTTTAAGGAATTTCAAGACATATCAAAGTATTTTCACGAATTTTAAATGGTTTGAGGAGATTTTAATAGATTTTCGAAGATGGAATTTATAAAGATTTCAAAGGATTTTAAGGGTTTTTAAGAGATTTAAAGAGATTGTGATGATTTAACGGGATTTTTAAGGTTTTTTTAGGGATTTAAAGAGATTTCGAAATATTTCAAAAGAACGGGATCACAAAGGTTTTTAAAGGCTTTTAAGTGACACCGAAGCTTTTTCACCAGTTTTGAAGGAACTGACGAAATTTTAAAGACTTAAAGTGATTCCGAAATATTTGAAAAGACTTGATGGGGTTTTAACGGATGTTAAGGGACATTAAAATTTCGTTTAGACCCCCCCCCTCCCCCTCTTAAGTTGATTCGTACAAATCCTTAGCTCTGTTTGTAACTTATTATATTTTTTTTAGTTTTGATTCTTCTCCGTTCACGAGACATACAGTATGGACCGTTTTATTTGGATCCTGGCTTTACAGTGTGGGTTACATATCTGTTAATCAAACGATGGTTCAAAGATATACCTCCTTGAAAGATTTGAAAACTTCAAAACTGTAAGTGAGTATTTTCAAATTCGAATTAGTAATACATTTTTAATCTCAATACTTTTATTTAGTAGTACCTACCATTACCGACCTTCACGGAGAGAAATCTCAAGAGATTACCTAATTCACGGAAGCACTTGATTTTAGAGCTACAATTTTTACGTGCTTTAAGGTCTCGAACTCTATGATCTAAAAGCATAGAATTCGAGACCTGAAAGCAAAGGAGTGTCGCCTAGTGCCTGAAACTTCGAGACCTATGCTTTAAAAGCAAGGATTCCCAGATCTTAGTTTTCGCGACAATGTGTGATAAAATCAAGGAGCGTTGGCGTGAATTAATCTCCCGAAATTTCTCTCCATGTAGAGACTTCGATTTTTCTCTTCCACTACGATCTAAAATTTAGCTCGGAACAGAACCATTGAAGCCTCAAGATATCGGTAAACGTCGGTGAAGGGAATCTGGAATTTTTGAAAATTGATTCCCTATTGGGTTATTTTATTTCTTTGATCAAGGTCAATAGCAATCTTTACAATTGGAGCTATGTCCTTCATTTCTTTGTGCTGTTGGTGCGGCCTTGTGCTTTTGGCTTGGTGGTCGCCCCCAAAATGTGATCCACGAGCGAGTGGATTAATTTATGCTGACGATCAACTCTTTCCAGCTTATGTAATGGAGATTGCTGGCAAAATACATGGAGTTCCTGGACTTTTTATTTCTGGTGTTTTTGGTGCTGCTCTCAGGTAATTTCAGTCGTAAATGTTCAAGTACCTTGTATTTGCCGACAGTCGGAATCTATCAGTGGTTTGTGTCCGTGCAGAATGTAGCAGGGATACGAAACCCCGGAAGTTGCCGAATGTCAGTAAGAGGAGCTTCTAAATTTAACAGGGACACGAAACACAAAAATTTGAAAGTCGGTAAATGTCGGTAACGGAATCTGAATTAATTTTTGTGCAGCACATTATCGGTGGGATTAAATTCAACATCTGTGGTACTTCTAGAAGATTTTGTGAAGAGCTGTTTTAAATTAAAGCCCACTGACCGATGTGCAAGAATTTTCGTCAAAAGTATCGTCGTTATTCTTGGACTAGTGGCCCTATCTCTCCTTTTTTTAGTCGAAAAGTTAGGAGGAGTCCTCTCTGTAAGTAAAATCTATTTTTTGTTTAAAAAATCGTTGATATAAATAATATTAGACATTATTATTGTAAAATAAATCTACAGGTGACGAACAGTTTGGCTGCGATTGCCGCGGGAACTTCATTTGGAGTTTTCACACTTGGTATGCTTGTTCCCTGGACAAATTCTAAGGTAATTTCACAGTTATTTAAAAAAATTACATTTAGAAAATATAATTTAGAATTTTTTATTTTAATTCTCCAAATTTTAGAATTCTTTGAAAGTAGAGCAAACATATTTTTGTCCTCTTTATGAGATGAATTCATTGGTATAGTCCTGAAGAAAGTAGCCTGGCGGTAACTTCCATAAACTACGTTACTCGTTTAAAAGGTTTTTTGGTTAAAAAAGCTATTATTTGTTAGAGAATTTAATTAATTGATTTAAAAATGCGACTACATTGTTAAAAAATCGTATTTTTTCATACAAAATTCAACTATTTTGTTAAAAATGCATTTTATTAGTTGAAGGATTATCTCTTTGCTTGAAAATACAACTAATTTGTTTACAATTTGTTTCATGTTGGGTTGAAAATAAATGACACTTGAACTATTCCATTTTTGCTTACAAAATCTTTTTTAGTTAAAAATTTAAGTACTTGGTTAAAAGCTAATCTTTTTTAATTTAAACTC
Source organism: Belonocnema kinseyi (assembly GCF_010883055.1). Lineage (NCBI taxonomy): Eukaryota > Metazoa > Arthropoda > Insecta > Hymenoptera > Cynipidae > Belonocnema > Belonocnema kinseyi. The sequence goes on along the minus strand of NC_046657.1, from coordinate 105,534,159 downwards.
CTACTTTTTGGTTGAAAATTCATGTATTTTGTCGAAAATTCTTCTTTCTTAGTAAAAATGTATTCTTCTTCGTTAAAAATTTATCCTTGTTGGTTAAAAGAGCAATTGTTTAGTTCAAATGTCAACTATTACATGCTTCGTTGAGAATTCATCTTTTTTGGTTGAAAAGCCAATTATTTGACTTACAAATGAAGTACTTAGTAAAAAAAAAATAATTTTGTTTATTAAGGAGTCATAATTATATTAAAAATTTAACGATTTGCTTTATGATCAACTTTTATGTTAAAAAATCTACTGTTTGTAAAAAATTAATTTTTTTTACTAAAAAATTCAATAATTTCATAGAAAATCAATCTATTTCGTTGAAAAATCATATTTTGGGTTGGAAATTCAACTTTTTTGTAGATACCCCGGGGTGAAGAATGTTTACAAGAAATTAAAACATTTCTAAAATTGTATTTTTTTAAATTAAAACATGTTATTTTTTGGAATAAAATGTACAAAATTTAACAAACAAAAAAAAATACAATGAAGTACAAAAAGCTAATTTTTTCTTGTATATTCTCGTAGAAAAGTAAAAAATTAACAATAAAGTATAAGTTTCTACAATTCAAAAAACTTGTATAACTTTTTATTAATATTTCTCTATACTTTGTTCTAAAAATCTGTAAGGCATTACAAAAAACGCAGGATTTTACATTTTTAAATTTGATTGTTTGACGTCATAAATCACATTTGATTTTACGTAAATTATTGTACAAAATAAAAAATCTTTGCAAAAAATATAAGATTTCACCAAAGTTTAAATATTGAAAAACCTAAAAATTATCTTGCAAATACTGGTAGTTTATTGTATAAATGTACTACCCTGATGCAAACTTTTTTAGAAAAAAGAAAAATCAACTAAAACTATTTTTACACGATTTAACAAATAAATACAACAAATTACAACCAAAATTACAGGAAAGTACAACTTTTTTCTATTATTCTGACGAATTTTATTCTGTTTGGTGTTTTATTGTATATTGTTAAATCTCATTGGAGTTTAAATTCCTACAAGAATATACGAAATAATTACAACTAAAAGAATGTACAGAAATGTTTAGATTTGACACCAAAAAGTTTTTTTTACGACCTAGGATGACAAACCTGTAGAATATTGTAATGAAATCATTTTAAATTAAGACGTGTAAATGGTCGCTATTAAAATAGCTGCTATGCTTAAACTTTAAAGGAATTGTAGAATATTAAAAGACAATTATGAATAATCGTTATTAAACAAAAATCCTTATTTTTTCATTTAAAATTATGTCAATTTAATGTTCTCAATATTTATCATCCTGAAAAGAACAACTTTTTGACCTCAAATAAAAATTGTGCAATTGAGAACGAATTGATCACGTTCATTGAAATGAAAAGATTCTTACTCTTGAAGATACAAATTTTTTCATTTGAAGTTATAAGAATGAACTGCAAATTAAAACACTTAAAGTGGAATACTTTTGAATTTTGAACTTTTAAAATTACAGCTTACAATTTTCTTTTAATTCAAACGCTTAATAATTTATGCCTATAAAATGGATTTTTTAAAACTTTTCAATTAAACAATTATTAATTAAAAGTCGTTAAACTGAAAATTTTAATTTTTAACTTCAATTTGATAAATTCTTTCTCAATTTTTCAATTTTTATTTGCAGTCAAAAAGTTGTTTTTATGCGACCTATAGGATGACAAATATTGAAAATGTTCCAAAGACATAACTTTTAATGACATATATTGTTTCCAGTCGATTGCTTTAGAATATATGAAAAAACTTAAAATCTAAGGTTTTTTTGTTCTTTAATAGCAATTATTCATTACTGTCATTCAATATTCTACCATTCGTTTAAAGTTTGAAAATATAATGTTTTTTTTTTGTAAAAGTGATAATAATCACACCTTGATTTAAAATGATCTCACTGCAATATCCTAAATATTTGTTATCCTAAATATTTGTTATCCTAGGTCGAAGAAGAACAACTTTTTATTTGCAAAACCTGTGATTTCTTGTAGATTCTTGTAATAGTAAATGATTGTAAATTGTTTTAGTAAATTAAAACTACAATAAAATACAACAATATGGAATAAAATAATCAAAAGTACCAAATTCGTTCCAATAATAGAAACAAATTTTACTTACCTGTAATTTTGGTTGTAATTTTAGGATTTCATTTATAATTTATTATATTTATTTGTAGATTCCTGTAAAACTGGTTTTAGTTTATTCTATTTATTTTTTTTTGTAAAAATTGTTCCACGCGGACTATTTTATTCGTTTTTCTTTTTATCATTTCGATGTTAAATTATTACTGTGGGAATTTTTTTAATTATTTGCAATCTGTAGAACTAAAATACATAGAGGGATAAATGTAAATAAACCTCAAGAGTTATTTGCGATAATTGATTTTATTTAATTAGATTACTATATTTTATTTGTTTCTTATTTTTCAATTTTTAGGTTTAGATTCTGTGGGCATTTTTTCAATTAATTTAAATCTTAGCAACTGAAGAAAAGTGTAATTTATTTAATTAGTTTCAGGTTTTTTTTCATTTTTGAAAGTAAATTTGTCTGTGGGCATTCAAAAAAAAGATTTAGTTGCGATAGTTGATTTTATGGATTTAATTTAAATAGATTTCTTTTTTATTTGTTTCTCTTTTTTTTCAATTTTAAGGTTAAATTTCTGTGGGCGTCTTTTAATATATTAACATATTCTAAATACTTGTCATCCTATGTGGAAAAATAACAACTATTTGGTTGAAAAATCTGTAAATTCCTGTAGATTCTTGTAGTTGTAAATTCTTGTAAATTCTAGTGGGAAATTAAAAATACAATAAAATACAACTGTTTTAGTTTTATATACTTTTTTGTAAAAAATTTTCCACTCGGATAATTCGTATTTTTGACGTTTAAATTGAATAATTGTGTTCAAAATTAATGTATTTCATTGTAAAGTTGTATTTTTGGGTAGATAATTAATCTAGTTTGTTGAAATGCAACTGTTTGGTTGAAATTTCAACTATTTGGTAGAAAATTAATATATTTAGTTAAAAAGTCGTATTTTTTGGGTAGTAAATAATTCTTGCTTGTTGAAAGTTCAACTCTTTTGTTGAAAATTCAACTATCTTCTTTAAAATTCATCTTTCTGGTTTGAAAATGATTTTTATTTGTTAAAAAATCATCCTTTTCGATTTAAAGGTCCCCTATTTTCTGAAACATTAAACTTTTTTTTTAGTTGAAAATTCATCTGTCATGATAGCAAAGTCATATTTCTTGGTTGAAAATGAAGATTTTTCATGGAAATTCAACTGTCTTCTGAAAAAAATGGTCTGTCTTGAAAGTCCGAACATTTGATTGGTTTTTAATCTTTCTTGTTTGAAAATTTGACCATTTAATTGAAAACGCATCTTTGTATTCTGGACATTGAAATTTAACTATATTGTTAAAGTTATCTTTTTTTGTCGAAAATTCAAAAATTCTTTTAAAAATTTATCCTTTTGGATTGAAAATTCATCTTTTATGGTAGAAAAGTCATCCTCATTGTCTGAAAATGTATCGTTTTTGGTTAAAGAGTAGTATTTTGTTTGTTTAAAATTCAAATGTCTTCGAAAAAAGACGTCTTTTTGGCTTAAAAATTGTACTATTTGTTTAAATATTTTACTATTCTTTGGAAAAACTCGTCGTTTTTATTGGAAAGTTCATCTATTTAGTTGCTAATGCAACTCTCTGGTTGGATGAAAAAGCCAAAAATTGGTAACGTATAGTTTATGGATGGCCCATAACGGAAATTTTTTCGATGTGAAAAGAAAGTGGCTTAGTGCCTCCAGGCCTTAAAAAAAGTCCCTGGTGGCGCCAAGTCCCACCAGGTCTTGACTACACAACTGGATAAATTCTTTGAAAATCGATTCAAATAGAAAACAACTCAAGGAGTAGACTTTGAATCCAATAACTCAGTATAAATTTATAAACTGGAACAATAGGGTCGTACGTTAGGTTAAGTTCTGCTTGAAATTGACATGATTAACATCGATTTGTATAAAGATTTGAACTAGATGGGAGTGTTATTGCAATTTTAAATGGTCTAATTTTTTTAAATTTAAAGTAACGGGTTCATTGAAAACGATATAGATTTTTTTACCCATTAGGGCGCATTTGCCGGTGCCGTTGCAGGATTTGTGATTGCTGGATGGGCAAGTCTTGGGGCAAATGCAGCCATTGGATCTGGAGTAATAATTCCTCAAAAACTTCCAGTAAATATTTCCAACTGCCCTGGAAACATCAGTGAAGCTTTCTTAAATCAATTCAAGCACATCGAGTAAGACATTTTAATTTTTTACTAGGAATAATTTAAGGGACGCTACTTAATTTACGTAACGGATTATAGGTCCTTTTAAAGTAACCCCCCCCCCCCCCAAGTAAATAACCATAACATAATACCCCCCACTCCCTGTTATTGTACGTTATTTATGATTTGCAGAAATCATAAGACATGGGACTTAAAACTAATGGAAACTTTTTCTATTTAAGCTAATACATGCTTTGCGGGGTCAAAAATTCATTTTCAAAATTTCTTGGTTTTTTCTTGATGAGTTTTTTATTTTTCCTGTCCATTAACATTCAAATATCAGCATTTTATTCTTGTAATATTTTTAACATAGGAGTTTTTATAAGCGGAATAAAACAATGAGAAGTCTTCAAGGAATACGAATCCATCTTTATTTATAATTTTACCCTCCCCCCCTGAGGCCTTTTCATGATGACCTAAAAACTGTCCCAAATGCATGGGCAATACACATTTTGGGGAATAATGCCTTTATCTATGACTTTATTTTCATTTTTTATATATCCTCATTAATAAACAAATGACAAGATTTTATGTTATTTCTAAATTAATCTTTCATTGTTTCTTTAAACAATTTTATTTCCATAGAATGTCCTTAATTAATAATATGTTATGAATGTTATGATTTATGTAATGAATTTAGAGAATGTATATTTTTCTTATAATTGTTGTATTATTGTTGAAACAATTTAATTATGTTTAAATCCAACTTTTTAATGGAAAACACTCGAGAATCCTACTTTTGCGCTAGTTTATTTACAAGTTAAAAAGTTAAGTCTAAATCTTACTTTTTCCAATTCACTTCACATTGTTGAAATAATTTTAATTTTTTTAAGGCCATGTGACGAGTGGGTCACGTGACCAGATTCATACCCTACCGCCATTTTTTTTATTTCTTAACTTATTTTCACACGAAGCGTCACATCAAGTTGAAAATTTGGGATAATAAATCGGAAGCACTAGGAAAGGTGGATTTGTTCTTAAATTGTAATAAATATGAAAAGAGAAAAAAAAATTATTTACAAAAAAAACCTTTGTTATAATTATACAAATTTAAGACCAGACCCACCATTCTTAGTGCTTCTTACTTAGTACACCAAATTTTCAAAGCCGATGTGATACTTCGTATGAAAATAAGTTAGGAAATAAAAAAGTGGCGGGAAAGTAGGAATCTGGTCACGTGACCCACTCCTTACATGACCTTAAGCAATTTATAATCTGATTATATCTGGAATTTGTGGTAGATTTTTAATACCTTGACCTAATTTATTAGCTTTAATAGCCAATTCTTTCATTTTAGTTGTCAATTTATTATTCAAACAATTTATAATTCTTTAAATGAAAATTTGGACATGAGAAAGCTAGAGAAACGTTTTTTGTGTGTTATTTTTTCATTCAGTTCACGGAGAAAAAGATATCGCACAATGATATCGCAAAACCTCGATATTGCAAGAAAGCGTAATATGATATCGTACAATCAGGACCCGAAGCTTTGTACGATATTATAATGCACTAATAGCACAGACAAAAATGAAGTTAAATTTTGTTGCTGTCGTCTACTACGGCGTCCTTAGCAGCAATGGGAAAAAGGCAGAGTATGAGTCAGTTCGAGCTATAAATCGGGACTCTAGATTTAAAACAATCACAAAGAAAATTAAAAATTTGCTGCAGGTAAGACCTGCAACTGTTAATGATTAAACATATTTCGGCGAAAGTTTCACTGAGGTTAGGAAAATAATTCTGAACTCGTAGACTGCGTCGCGATGAAGTGAGCAAATTTCAGTAAAACATGTGGAATCTATGACAGAAAACACAACAAAATATCTACTTACTGATATATTTCCCCCGAAATAAATCACATTATTGTAGACAAATTAGAACTTACTTAATACAATTTAGCAAAGCGCAAAATGTAATTGACGGATGGGAATCCTCATTTCTTACGTTATAGATTGCACAATTATGCAGTATATAATGTAAAAACTTGAAATGTACGATATTACGATTTTGCGCTATTATAATGTGATAATTACGATATATAAAGCGCAGGAATTACGATGTATATTGCAATTTGTGCGATATAGTTTTCTCAGTGTTGTATGACTTTCTTGTAATTCTTAGATTTGTTAACCTACAGTAAATTGATTAAAAAAAATTATCTTTTAAGAAAAGTATTATCATACCTGATTTTTAATTGGTCCAATATATTTAAAAACTTATTTTTAAATGTTCAGAAATAAATGTCAAAAAATCGTTTTATTTTATATCTAATTATAAAAAAATAACATTTCTGTGGCGAAATGTTGTCACAGGCTTATACTGCCCAATATGTCGAAGGCATTTTTGGTTAGAGTTGGATTTTTATTTGATCATTTTGCACGGGG